>NW_026691647.1:0-61224 GCF_020826845.1 Diceros bicornis minor
AGAATCTCTGCTATTGTGTGGGGAGACTCAGTTTCCCGGGTTTCCCCCATGGACACATGTTCTTCAGCTGGGTCTGATTTTCTCCAGACAAGCTGTCTTGGGAAGGATTTGGCCAGCCCTAAGAACCTGAAGGGAAAGGGCGGAGGGGGGTTCTCTCTCTGCCCCCGACAGCCCCGAGCTGGGTCGGTCCCTCAGACCTGGCCAGGGGCACCCCATCCCCCGGCGCCCTTCCCCGGGGCATCCAAGGGCAGGCTCGGCGCCAGCCCCACCCCGCTCGCCACTGCCCGACCATCGTCCTCCCTCGGGGGGCCTGGGCAGGACAGGGACCCGGCTGTGGGAGGCCTCCAGATCTCAGGCCTGGCACACCGTTTACCAGGCTGCTTCCTCCTCTGACGGGGGCCCAGCACACGCCCCAGGAGACTTGGCAGCCGCCCCCAGGGCTCTATCCTCTGGAACTCGTCCCCTTGGAAGGGGCCTGGCCCAGGTGCCAGGTTCGGCTGGTCGGCCAGCCTCCTTTGGAGAAAGCAGGCAAGCCGAGCCAGGCTTGCAGTGGCCCTGGCGTGACACCTGCCACCTCAGGCAGAGGGCCTCCCGCGTGCCCTCCATGGCGGGTTTCTCCCCGGAGCCGTGGCCTGGGCACTAGGAAGGCCGGGCCTCCCCGACTCCCGGGAGGAGGGGCTAGCCCAGTTGCGCCCTGGCCCCCAAACCCTCTGGTGCCATCTGCCTGTCTCGGCACTTCTGACTCCACAGAGCCTTTCCTACATCTGGGCTGCCTGCCGTGGCAAAGTGCAGGCGTGGGGTGAGGCCATGGTTTTGTCTTTCCAGGAAAAAATGAGCCCCTTGCCGAAGCAGCAGGCCCAGGCAGAGCCTTGAGCTTGAAGCCCAGTAGGTCTGTGGCCCTCAGGGCCAGAGCCATGCTTTCAAGGCAGGGAAGCGGCCTGCAAGCTGAGTGGGAGTGGGGGAGGGGAGGGAGACAGCTGAAGCCGAGTCCAGAAGGGCGGCGATGGAAGAGCTGCAGCTGGGTCAGAGCCTGGAGGGAGGGCGGGGCCTTCACTGAGGACCCCCCCGCCCCCCCGAGGCCAGCCCTAGGCCCCAGTGGTAACGCATGCGCCCTTGGCCTGTGCGGTGTGTGGGGGTTTGAACCCAAGCCCGCAGGGCTCCTGGAGCGGCCAGAGATAGAAGGGCCCATGGAGAGGTAGGCGAGGTGGTCAGGGGGCGCCACCTTACTCTCCTCAGCTCCCTGAGGGATAGAGAGAGAGACAGAGACAGAGAGAGAGATCCCTGACCTCTGAGTCTCTGCCTCCACCGCTGGCTGGTGCCAACTCACGCGCCATCCCACTTCCAGCCATCACCCCCACGTCTGCCCCGGGGCCCGTGTCACCACAGAGAGGCCGGTTGGTTCCTCCTCACCTCTGTGCCGTCCCTTCCCGACCTGACCCCAATGCAGGGGATAAGCTTCAGACAAGTCTTTCCATGTCCCTCTGCATGACAATAGACTTCCTCCCCTCTCCCATTCCACAGGCCCACCCGGGACATCCACCTTTGTCATTAGCTCAGGAGAGGATGCAAGATGAGAATCTCTGCTATTGTGTGGGGAGACTCAGTTTCCCGGGTTTCCCCCATGGACACATGTTCTTCAGCTGGGTCTGATTTTCTCCAGACAAGCTGTCTTGGGAAGGATTTGGCCAGCCCTAAGAACCTGAAGGGAAAGGGCGGAGGGGGGTTCTCTCTCTGCCCCCGACAGCCCCGAGCTGGGTCGGTCCCTCAGACCTGGCCAGGGGCACCCCATCCCCCGGCGCCCTTCCCCGGGGCATCCAAGGGCAGGCTCGGCGCCAGCCCCACCCCGCTCGCCACTGCCCGACCATCGTCCTCCCTCGGGGGGCCTGGGCAGGACAGGGACCCGGCTGTGGGAGGCCTCCAGATCTCAGGCCTGGCACACCGTTTACCAGGCTGCTTCCTCCTCTGACGGGGGCCCAGCACACGCCCCAGGAGACTTGGCAGCCGCCCCCAGGGCTCTATCCTCTGGAACTCGTCCCCTTGGAAGGGGCCTGGCCCAGGTGCCAGGTTCGGCTGGTCGGCCAGCCTCCTTTGGAGAAAGCAGGCAAGCCGAGCCAGGCTTGCAGTGGCCCTGGCGTGACACCTGCCACCTCAGGCAGAGGGCCTCCCGCGTGCCCTCCATGGCGGGTTTCTCCCCGGAGCCGTGGCCTGGGCACTAGGAAGGCCGGGCCTCCCCGACTCCCGGGAGGAGGGGCTAGCCCAGTTGCGCCCTGGCCCCCAAACCCTCTGGTGCCATCTGCCTGTCTCGGCACTTCTGACTCCACAGAGCCTTTCCTACATCTGGGCTGCCTGCCGTGGCAAAGTGCAGGCGTGGGGTGAGGCCATGGTTTTGTCTTTCCAGGAAAAAATGAGCCCCTGGCCGAAGCAGCAGGCCCAGGCAGAGCCTTGAGCTTGAAGCCCAGTAGGTCTGTGGCCCTCAGGGCCAGAGCCATGCTTTCAAGGCAGGGAAGCGGCCTGCAAGCTGAGTGGGAGTGGGGGAGGGGAGGGAGACAGCTGAAGCCGAGTCCAGAAGGGCGGCGATGGAAGAGCTGCAGCTGGGTCAGAGCCTGGAGGGAGGGCGGGGCCTTCACTGAGGACCCCCCCGCCCCCCCGAGGCCAGCCCTAGGCCCCAGTGGTAACGCATGCGCCCTTGGCCTGTGCGGTGTGTGGGGGTTTGAACCCAAGCCCGCAGGGCTCCTGGAGCGGCCAGAGATAGAAGGGCCCATGGAGAGGTAGGCGAGGTGGTCAGGGGGGGCCACCTTACTCTCCTCAGCTCCCTGAGGGATAGAGAGAGAGACAGAGACAGAGAGAGAGATCCCTGACCTCTGAGTCTCTGCCTCCACCGCTGGCTGGTGCCAACTCACACGCCATCCCACTTCCAGCCATCACCCCCACGTCTGCCTCGGGGCCCGTGTCACCACAGAGAGGCCGGTTGGTTCCTCCTCACCTCTGTGCCGTCCCTTCCCAACCTGACCCCAATGCAGGGGATAAGCTTCAGACAAGTCTTTCCATGTCCCTCTGCATGACAATAGACTTCCTCCCCTCTCCCATTCCACAGGCCCACCCGGGACATCCACCTTTGTCATTAGCTCAGGAGAGGATGCAAGATGAGAATCTCTGCTATTGTGTGGGGAGACTCAGTTTCCCGGGTTTCCCCCATGGACACATGTTCTTCAGCTGGGTCTGATTTTCTCCAGACAAGCTGTCTTGGGAAGGATTTGGCCAGCCCTAAGAACCTGAAGGGAAAGGGCGGAGGGGGGTTCTCTCTCTGCCCCCGACAGCCCCGAGCTGGGTCGGTCCCTCAGACCTGGCCAGGGGCACCCCATCCCCCGGCGCCCTTCCCCGGGGCATCCAAGGGCAGGCTCGGCGCCAGCCCCACCCCGCTCGCCACTGCCCGACCATCGTCCTCCCTCGGGGGGCCTGGGCAGGACAGGGACCCGGCTGTGGGAGGCCTCCAGATCTCAGGCCTGGCACACCGTTTACCAGGCTGCTTCCTCCTCTGACGGGGGCCCAGCACACGCCCCAGGAGACTTGGCAGCCGCCCCCAGGGCTCTATCCTCTGGAACTCGTCCCCTTGGAAGGGGCCTGGCCCAGGTGCCAGGTTCGGCTGGTCGGCCAGCCTCCTTTGGAGAAAGCAGGCAAGCCGAGCCAGGCTTGCAGTGGCCCTGGCGTGACACCTGCCACCTCAGGCAGAGGGCCTCCCGCGTGCCCTCCATGGCGGGTTTCTCCCCGGAGCCGTGGCCTGGGCACTAGGAAGGCCAGGCCTCCCCGACTCCCGGGAGGAGGGGCTAGCCCACTTGCGCCCTGGCCCCCAAACCCTCTGGTGCCATCTGCCTGTCTCGGCACTTCTGACTCCACAGAGCCTTTCCTACATCTGGGCTGCCTGCCGTGGCAAAGTGCAGGCGTGGGGTGAGGCCATGGTTTTGTCTTTCCAGGAAAAAATGAGCCCCTGGCCGAAGCAGCAGGCCCAGGCAGAGCCTTGAGCTTGAAGCCCAGTAGGTCTGTGGCCCTCAGGGCCAGAGCCATGGTTTCAAGGCAGGGAAGCGGCCTGCAAGCTGAGTGGGAGTCGGGGAGGGGAGGGAGACAGCTGAAGCCGAGTCGAGAAGGGCGGCGATGGAAGAGCTGCAGCTGGGTCAGAGCCTGGAGGGAGGGCGGGGCCTTCACTGAGGACCCCCTGCCCCCGAGGCCAGCCCTAGGCCCCAGTGGTAACGCATGCGCCCTTGGCCTGTGCGGTGTGTGGGGGGTTGAACCCAAGCCCGCAGGGCTCCCGGAGCGGCCAGAGAAAGAAGGGCCCATGGAGAGGTAGGCGAGGTGGGCAGGGGGCGCCACCTTACTCTCCTCAGCTCCCTGAGGGAGAGAGAGAGAGACAGAGACAGAGAGAGAGATCCCTGACCTCTGAGTCTCTGCCTCCACCGCTGGCTGGTGCCAACTCACGCGCCATCCCACTTCCAGCCATCACCCCCACGCCTGCCCAGGGGCCAGCCCCACCACAGACAGGCCGGTTGGTTCCTGCTCACCTCTGTGCCGTCCCTTCCCGACCTGACCCCAGTGCAGGGGATAAGCTTCAGACAAGTCTTTCCATGTCCCTCTGCATGACAATAGACTTCCTCCCCTCTCCCATTCCACAGGCCCACCCGGGACAGCCACCTTTGTCATTAGCTCAGGAGAGGATGCAAGATGAGAATCTCTGCTATTGTGTGGGGAGACTCAGTTTCCCGGGTTTCCCCCATGGACACATGTTCTTCAGCTGGGTCTGATTTTCTCCAGACAAGCTGTCTTGGGAAGGATTTGGCCAGCCCTAAGAACCTGAAGGGAAAGGGCGGAGGGGGGTTCTCTCTCTGCCCCCGACAGCCCCGAGCTGGGTCGGTCCCTCAGACCTGGCCAGGGGCATCCCATCCCCCGGCGCCCTTCCCCGGGGCATCCAAGGGCAGGCTCGGCGCCAGCCCCACCCCGCTCGCCACTGCCCGACCATCGTCCTCCCTCGGGGGGCCTGGGCAGGACAGGGACCCGGCTGTGGGAGGCCTCCAGATCTCAGGCCTGGCACACCGTTTACCAGGCTGCTTCCTCCTCTGACGGGGGCCCAGCACACGCCCCAGGAGACTTGGCAGCCGCCCCCAGGGCTCTATCCTCTGGAACTCGTCCCCTTGGAAGGGGCCTGGCCCAGGTGCCAGGTTCGGCTGGTCGGCCAGCCTCCTTTGGAGAAAGCAGGCAAGCCGAGCCAGGCTTGCAGTGGCCCTGGCGTGACACCTGCCACCTCAGGCAGAGGGCCTCCCGCGTGCCCTCCATGGCGGGTTTCTCCCCGGAGCCGTGGCCTGGGCACTAGGAAGGCCGGGCCTCCCCGACTCCCGGGAGGAGGGGCTAGCCCAGTTGCGCCCTGGCCCCCAAACCCTCTGGTGCCATCTGCCTGTCTCGGCACTTCTGACTCCACAGAGCCTTTCCTACATCTGGGCTGCCTGCCGTGGCAAAGTGCAGGCGTGGGGTGAGGCCATGGTTTTGTCTTTCCAGGAAAAAATGAGCCCCTGGCCGAAGCAGCAGGCCCAGGCAGAGCCTTGAGCTTGAAGCCCAGTAGGTCTGTGGCCCTCAGGGCCAGAGCCATGCTTTCAAGGCAGGGAAGCGGCCTGCAAGCTGAGTGGGAGTGGGGGAGGGGAGGGAGACAGCTGAAGCCGAGTCCAGAAGGGCGGCGATGGAAGAGCTGCAGCTGGGTCAGAGCCTGGAGGGAGGGCGGGGCCTTCACTGAGGACCCCCCCGCCCCCCCGAGGCCAGCCCTAGGCCCCAGTGGTAACGCATGCGCCCTTGGCCTGTGCGGTGTGTGGGGGTTTGAACCCAAGCCCGCAGGGCTCCTGGAGCGGCCAGAGATAGAAGGGCCCGTGGAGAGGTAGGCGAGGTGGTCAGGGGGCGCCACCTTACTCTCCTCAGCTCCCTGAGGGATAGAGAGAGAGACAGAGACAGAGAGAGAGATCCCTGACCTCTGAGTCTCTGCCTCCACCGCTGGCTGGTGCCAACTCACGCGCCATCCCACTTCCAGCCATCACCCCCACGTCTGCCCCGGGGCCCGTGTCACCACAGAGAGGCCGGTTGGTTCCTCCTCACCTCTGTGCCGTCCCTTCCCGACCTGACCCCAATGCAGGGGATAAGCTTCAGACAAGTCTTTCCATGTCCCTCTGCATGACAATAGACTTCCTCCCCTCTCCCATTCCACAGGCCCACCCGGGACATCCACCTTTGTCATTAGCTCAGGAGAGGATGCAAGATGAGAATCTCTGCTATTGTGTGGGGAGACTCAGTTTCCCGGGTTTCCCCCATGGACACATGTTCTTCAGCTGGGTCTGATTTTCTCCAGACAAGCTGTCTTGGGAAGGATTTGGCCAGCCCTAAGAACCTGAAGGGAAAGGGCGGAGGGGGGTTCTCTCTCTGCCCCCGACAGCCCCGAGCTGGGTCGGTCCCTCAGACCTGGCCAGGGGCACCCCATCCCCCGGCGCCCTTCCCCGGGGCATCCAAGGGCAGGCTCGGCGCCAGCCCCACCCCGCTCGCCACTGCCCGACCATCGTCCTCCCTCGGGGGGCCTGGGCAGGACAGGGACCCGGCTGTGGGAGGCCTCCAGATCTCAGGCCTGGCACACCGTTTACCAGGCTGCTTCCTCCTCTGACGGGGGCCCAGCACACGCCCCAGGAGACTTGGCAGCCGCCCCCAGGGCTCTATCCTCTGGAACTCGTCCCCTTGGAAGGGGCCTGGCCCAGGTGCCAGGTTCGGCTGGTCGGCCAGCCTCCTTTGGAGAAAGCAGGCAAGCCGAGCCAGGCTTGCAGTGGCCCTGGCGTGACACCTGCCACCTCAGGCAGAGGGCCTCCCGCGTGCCCTCCATGGCGGGTTTCTCCCCGGAGCCGTGGCCTGGGCACTAGGAAGGCCGGGCCTCCCCGACTCCCGGGAGGAGGGGCTAGCCCAGTTGCGCCCTGGCCCCCAAACCCTCTGGTGCCATCTGCCTGTCTCGGCACTTCTGACTCCACAGAGCCTTTCCTACATCTGGGCTGCCTGCCGTGGCAAAGTGCAGGCGTGGGGTGAGGCCATGGTTTTGTCTTTCCAGGAAAAAATGAGCCCCTGGCCGAAGCAGCAGGCCCAGGCAGAGCCTTGAGCTTGAAGCCCAGTAGGTCTGTGGCCCTCAGGGCCAGAGCCATGCTTTCAAGGCAGGGAAGCGGCCTGCAAGCTGAGTGGGAGTGGGGGAGGGGAGGGAGACAGCTGAAGCCGAGTCCAGAAGGGCGGCGATGGAAGAGCTGCAGCTGGGTCAGAGCCTGGAGGGAGGGCGGGGCCTTCACTGAGGACCCCCCCGCCCCCCCCGAGGCCAGCCCTAGGCCCCAGTGGTAACGCATGCGCCCTTGGCCTGTGCGGTGTGTGGGGGTTTGAACCCAAGCCCGCAGGGCTCCTGGAGCGGCCAGAGATAGAAGGGCCCGTGGAGAGGTAGGCGAGGTGGTCAGGGGGCGCCACCTTACTCTCCTCAGCTCCCTGAGGGATAGAGAGAGAGACAGAGACAGAGAGAGAGATCCCTGACCTCTGAGTCTCTGCCTCCACCGCTGGCTGGTGCCAACTCACGCGCCATCCCACTTCCAGCCATCACCCCCACGTCTGCCCCGGGGCCCGTGTCACCACAGAGAGGCCGGTTGGTTCCTCCTCACCTCTGTGCCGTCCCTTCCCGACCTGACCCCAATGCAGGGGATAAGCTTCAGACAAGTCTTTCCATGTCCCTCTGCATGACAATAGACTTCCTCCCCTCTCCCATTCCACAGGCCCACCCGGGACATCCACCTTTGTCATTAGCTCAGGAGAGGATGCAAGATGAGAATCTCTGCTATTGTGTGGGGAGACTCAGTTTCCCGGGTTTCCCCCATGGACACATGTTCTTCAGCTGGGTCTGATTTTCTCCAGACAAGCTGTCTTGGGAAGGATTTGGCCAGCCCTAAGAACCTGAAGGGAAAGGGCGGAGGGGGGTTCTCTCTCTGCCCCCGACAGCCCCGAGCTGGGTCGGTCCCTCAGACCTGGCCAGGGGCACCCCATCCCCCGCGCCCTTCCCCGGGGCATCCAAGGGCAGGCTCGGCGCCAGCCCCACCCGCTCGCCACTGCCCGACCATCGTCCTCCCTCGGGGGGCCTGGGCAGGACAGGGACCCGGCTGTGGGAGGCCTCCAGATCTCAGGCCTGGCACACCGTTTACCAGGCTGCTTCCTCCTCTGACGGGGGCCCAGCACACGCCCCAGGAGACTTGGCAGCCGCCCCCAGGGCTCTATCCTCTGGAACTCGTCCCCTTGGAAGGGGCCTGGCCCAGGTGCCAGGTTCGGCTGGTCGGCCAGCCTCCTTTGGAGAAAGCAGGCAAGCCGAGCCAGGCTTGCAGTGGCCCTGGCGTGACACCTGCCACCTCAGGCAGAGGGCCTCCCGCGTGCCCTCCATGGCGGGTTTCTCCCCGGAGCCGTGGCCTGGGCACTAGGAAGGCCGGGCCTCCCCGACTCCCGGGAGGAGGGGCTAGCCCAGTTGCGCCCTGGCCCCCAAACCCTCTGGTGCCATCTGCCTGTCTCGGCACTTCTGACTCCACAGAGCCTTTCCTACATCTGGGCTGCCTGCCGTGGCAAAGTGCAGGCGGTGGGGTGAGGCCATGGTTTTGTCTTTCCAGGAAAAAATGAGCCCCTTGCCGAAGCAGCAGGCCCAGGCAGAGCCTTGAGCTTGAAGCCCAGTAGGTCTGTGGCCCTCAGGGCCAGAGCCATGCTTTCAAGGCAGGGAAGCGGCCTGCAAGCTGAGTGGGAGTGGGGGAGGGGAGGGAGACAGCTGAAGCCAAGTCCAGAAGGGCGGCGATGGAAGAGCTGCAGCTGGGTCAGAGCCTGGAGGGAGGGCGGGGGCCTTCACTGAGGACCCCCCCGCCCCCCCGAGGCCAGCCCTAGGCCCCAGTGGTAACGCATGCGCCCTTGGCCTGTGCGGTGTGTGGGGGTTTGAACCCAAGCCCGCAGGGCTCCTGGAGCGGCCAGAGATAGAAGGGCCCATGGAGAGGTAGGCGAGGTGGTCAGGGGGCGCCACCTTACTCTCCTCAGCTCCCTGAGTAGAGAGAGAGACAGAGACAGAGAGAGAGATCCCTGACCTCTGAGTCTCTGCCTCCACCGCTGGCTGGTGCCAACTCACGCGCCATCCCACTTCCAGCCATCACCCCCACGTCTGCCCCGGGGCCCGTGTCACCACAGAGAGGCCGGTTGGTTCCTCCTCACCTCTGTGCCGTCCCTTCCCGACCTGACCCCAATGCAGGGGATAAGCTTCAGACAAGTCTTTCCATGTCCCTCTGCATGACAATAGACTTCCTCCCCTCTCCCATTCCACAGGCCCACCCGGGACATCCACCTTTGTCATTAGCTCAGGAGAGGATGCAAGATGAGAATCTCTGCTATTGTGTGGGGAGACTCAGTTTCCCGGGTTTCCCCCATGGACACATGTTCTTCAGCTGGGTCTGATTTTCTCCAGACAAGCTGTCTTGGGAAGGATTTGGCCAGCCCTAAGAACCTGAAGGGAAAGGGCGGAGGGGGGTTCTCTCTCTGCCCCCGACAGCCCCGAGCTGGGTCGGTCCCTCAGACCTGGCCAGGGGCACCCCATCCCCCGGCGCCCTTCCCCGGGGCATCCAAGGGCAGGCTCGGCGCCAGCCCCACCCCGCTCGCCACTGCCCGACCATCGTCCTCCCTCGGGGGGCCTGGGCAGGACAGGGACCCGGCTGTGGGAGGCCTCCAGATCTCAGGCCTGGCACACCGTTTACCAGGCTGCTTCCTCCTCTGACGGGGGCCCAGCACACGCCCCAGGAGACTTGGCAGCCGCCCCCAGGGCTCTATCCTCTGGAACTCGTCCCCTTGGAAGGGGCCTGGCCCAGGTGCCAGGTTCGGCTGGTCGGCCAGCCTCCTTTGGAGAAAGCAGGCAAGCCGAGCCAGGCTTGCAGTGGCCCTGGCGTGACACCTGCCACCTCAGGCAGAGGGCCTCCCGCGTGCCCTCCATGGCGGGTTTCTCCCCGGAGCCGTGGCCTGGGCACTAGGAAGGCCGGGCCTCCCCGACTCCCGGGAGGAGGGGCTAGCCCAGTTGCGCCCTGGCCCCCAAACCCTCTGGTGCCATCTGCCTGTCTCGGCACTTCTGACTCCACAGAGCCTTTCCTACATCTGGGCTGCCTGCCGTGGCAAAGTGCAGGCGTGGGGTGAGGCCATGGTTTTGTCTTTCCAGGAAAAAATGAGCCCCTGGCCGAAGCAGCAGGCCCAGGCAGAGCCTTGAGCTTGAAGCCCAGTAGGTCTGTGGCCCTCAGGGCCAGAGCCATGCTTTCAAGGCAGGGAAGCGGCCTGCAAGCTGAGTGGGAGTGGGGGAGGGGAGGGAGACAGCTGAAGCCGAGTCCAGAAGGGCGGCGATGGAAGAGCTGCAGCTGGGTCAGAGCCTGGAGGGAGGGCGGGGCCTTCACTGAGGACCCCCCCGCCCCCCCCGAGGCCAGCCCTAGGCCCCAGTGGTAACGCATGCGCCCTTGGCCTGTGCGGTGTGTGGGGGTTTGAACCCAAGCCCGCAGGGCTCCTGGAGCGGCCAGAGATAGAAGGGCCCATGGAGAGGTAGGCGAGGTGGTCAGGGGGCGCCACCTTACTCTCCTCAGCTCCCTGAGGGATAGAGAGAGAGACAGAGACAGAGAGAGAGATCCCTGACCTCTGAGTCTCTGCCTCCACCGCTGGCTGGTGCCAACTCACGCGCCATCCCACTTCCAGCCATCACCCCCACGTCTGCCCCGGGGCCCGTGTCACCACAGAGAGGCCGGTTGGTTCCTCCTCACCTCTGTGCCGTCCCTTCCCGACCTGACCCCAATGCAGGGGATAAGCTTCAGACAAGTCTTTCCATGTCCCTCTGCATGACAATAGACTTCCTCCCCTCTCCCATTCCACAGGCCCACCCGGGACATCCACCTTTGTCATTAGCTCAGGAGAGGATGCAAGATGAGAATCTCTGCTATTGTGTGGGGAGACTCAGTTTCCCGGGTTTCCCCCATGGACACATGTTCTTCAGCTGGGTCTGATTTTCTCCAGACAAGCTGTCTTGGGAAGGATTTGGCCAGCCCTAAGAACCTGAAGGGAAAGGGCGGAGGGGGGTTCTCTCTCTGCCCCCGACAGCCCCGAGCTGGGTCGGTCCCTCAGACCTGGCCAGGGGCACCCCATCCCCCGGCGCCCTTCCCCGGGGCATCCAAGGGCAGGCTCGGCGCCAGCCCCACCCCGCTCGCCACTGCCCGACCATCGTCCTCCCTCGGGGGGCCTGGGCAGGACAGGGACCCGGCTGTGGGAGGCCTCCAGATCTCAGGCCTGGCACACCGTTTACCAGGCTGCTTCCTCCTCTGACGGGGGCCCAGCACACGCCCCAGGAGACTTGGCAGCCGCCCCCAGGGCTCTATCCTCTGGAACTCGTCCCCTTGGAAGGGGCCTGGCCCAGGTGCCAGGTTCGGCTGGTCGGCCAGCCTCCTTTGGAGAAAGCAGGCAAGCCGAGCCAGGCTTGCAGTGGCCCTGGCGTGACACCTGCCACCTCAGGCAGAGGGCCTCCCGCGTGCCCTCCATGGCGGGTTTCTCCCCGGAGCCGTGGCCTGGGCACTAGGAAGGCCGGGCCTCCCCGACTCCCGGGAGGAGGGGCTAGCCCAGTTGCGCCCTGGCCCCCAAACCCTCTGGTGCCATCTGCCTGTCTCGGCACTTCTGACTCCACAGAGCCTTTCCTACATCTGGGCTGCCTGCCGTGGCAAAGTGCAGGCGTGGGGTGAGGCCATGGTTTTGTCTTTCCAGGAAAAAATGAGCCCCTTGCCGAAGCAGCAGGCCCAGGCAGAGCCTTGAGCTTGAAGCCCAGTAGGTCTGTGGCCCTCAGGGCCAGAGCCATGCTTTCAAGGCAGGGAAGCGGCCTGCAAGCTGAGTGGGAGTGGGGGAGGGGAGGGAGACAGCTGAAGCCGAGTCCAGAAGGGCGGCGATGGAAGAGCTGCAGCTGGGTCAGAGCCTGGAGGGAGGGCGGGGCCTTCACTGAGGACCCCCCCGCCCCCCCGAGGCCAGCCCTAGGCCCCAGTGGTAACGCATGCGCCCTTGGCCTGTGCGGTGTGTGGGGGTTTGAACCCAAGCCCGCAGGGCTCCTGGAGCGGCCAGAGATAGAAGGGCCCATGGAGAGGTAGGCGAGGTGGTCAGGGGGCGCCACCTTACTCTCCTCAGCTCCCTGAGGGATAGAGAGAGAGACAGAGACAGAGAGAGAGATCCCTGACCTCTGAGTCTCTGCCTCCACCGCTGGCTGGTGCCAACTCACGCGCCATCCCACTTCCAGCCATCACCCCCACGTCTGCCCCGGGGCCCGTGTCACCACAGAGAGGCCGGTTGGTTCCTCCTCACCTCTGTGCCGTCCCTTCCCGACCTGACCCCAATGCAGGGGATAAGCTTCAGACAAGTCTTTCCATGTCCCTCTGCATGACAATAGACTTCCTCCCCTCTCCCATTCCACAGGCCCACCCGGGACATCCACCTTTGTCATTAGCTCAGGAGAGGATGCAAGATGAGAATCTCTGCTATTGTGTGGGGAGACTCAGTTTCCCGGGTTTCCCCCATGGACACATGTTCTTCAGCTGGGTCTGATTTTCTCCAGACAAGCTGTCTTGGGAAGGATTTGGCCAGCCCTAAGAACCTGAAGGGAAAGGGCGGAGGGGGGTTCTCTCTCTGCCCCCGACAGCCCCGAGCTGGGTCGGTCCCTCAGACCTGGCCAGGGGCACCCCATCCCCCGGCGCCCTTCCCCGGGGCATCCAAGGGCAGGCTCGGCGCCAGCCCCACCCCGCTCGCCACTGCCCGACCATCGTCCTCCCTCGGGGGGCCTGGGCAGGACAGGGACCCGGCTGTGGGAGGCCTCCAGATCTCAGGCCTGGCACACCGTTTACCAGGCTGCTTCCTCCTCTGACGGGGGCCCAGCACACGCCCCAGGAGACTTGGCAGCCGCCCCCAGGGCTCTATCCTCTGGAACTCGTCCCCTTGGAAGGGGCCTGGCCCAGGTGCCAGGTTCGGCTGGTCGGCCAGCCTCCTTTGGAGAAAGCAGGCAAGCCGAGCCAGGCTTGCAGTGGCCCTGGCGTGACACCTGCCACCTCAGGCAGAGGGCCTCCCGCGTGCCCTCCATGGCGGGTTTCTCCCCGGAGCCGTGGCCTGGGCACTAGGAAGGCCGGGCCTCCCCGACTCCCGGGAGGAGGGGCTAGCCCAGTTGCGCCCTGGCCCCCAAACCCTCTGGTGCCATCTGCCTGTCTCGGCACTTCTGACTCCACAGAGCCTTTCCTACATCTGGGCTGCCTGCCGTGGCAAAGTGCAGGCGTGGGGTGAGGCCATGGTTTTGTCTTTCCAGGAAAAAATGAGCCCCTGGCCGAAGCAGCAGGCCCAGGCAGAGCCTTGAGCTTGAAGCCCAGTAGGTCTGTGGCCCTCAGGGCCAGAGCCATGCTTTCAAGGCAGGGAAGCGGCCTGCAAGCTGAGTGGGAGTGGGGGAGGGGAGGGAGACAGCTGAAGCCGAGTCCAGAAGGGCGGCGATGGAAGAGCTGCAGCTGGGTCAGAGCCTGGAGGGAGGGCGGGGCCTTCACTGAGGACCCCCCCGCCCCCCCGAGGCCAGCCCTAGGCCCCAGTGGTAACGCATGCGCCCTTGGCCTGTGCGGTGTGTGGGGGTTTGAACCCAAGCCCGCAGGGCTCCTGGAGCGGCCAGAGATAGAAGGGCCCATGGAGAGGTAGGCGAGGTGGTCAGGGGGGGCCACCTTACTCTCCTCAGCTCCCTGAGGGATAGAGAGAGAGACAGAGACAGAGAGAGAGATCCCTGACCTCTGAGTCTCTGCCTCCACCGCTGGCTGGTGCCAACTCACACGCCATCCCACTTCCAGCCATCACCCCCACGTCTGCCTCGGGGCCCGTGTCACCACAGAGAGGCCGGTTGGTTCCTCCTCACCTCTGTGCCGTCCCTTCCCAACCTGACCCCAATGCAGGGGATAAGCTTCAGACAAGTCTTTCCATGTCCCTCTGCATGACAATAGACTTCCTCCCCTCTCCCATTCCACAGGCCCACCCGGGACATCCACCTTTGTCATTAGCTCAGGAGAGGATGCAAGATGAGAATCTCTGCTATTGTGTGGGGAGACTCAGTTTCCCGGGTTTCCCCCATGGACACATGTTCTTCAGCTGGGTCTGATTTTCTCCAGACAAGCTGTCTTGGGAAGGATTTGGCCAGCCCTAAGAACCTGAAGGGAAAGGGCGGAGGGGGGTTCTCTCTCTGCCCCCGACAGCCCCGAGCTGGGTCGGTCCCTCAGACCTGGCCAGGGGCACCCCATCCCCCGGCGCCCTTCCCCGGGGCATCCAAGGGCAGGCTCGGCGCCAGCCCCACCCCGCTCGCCACTGCCCGACCATCGTCCTCCCTCGGGGGGCCTGGGCAGGACAGGGACCCGGCTGTGGGAGGCCTCCAGATCTCAGGCCTGGCACACCGTTTACCAGGCTGCTTCCTCCTCTGACGGGGGCCCAGCACACGCCCCAGGAGACTTGGCAGCCGCCCCCAGGGCTCTATCCTCTGGAACTCGTCCCCTTGGAAGGGGCCTGGCCCAGGTGCCAGGTTCGGCTGGTCGGCCAGCCTCCTTTGGAGAAAGCAGGCAAGCCGAGCCAGGCTTGCAGTGGCCCTGGCGTGACACCTGCCACCTCAGGCAGAGGGCCTCCCGCGTGCCCTCCATGGCGGGTTTCTCCCCGGAGCCGTGGCCTGGGCACTAGGAAGGCCGGGCCTCCCCGACTCCCGGGAGGAGGGGCTAGCCCAGTTGCGCCCTGGCCCCCAAACCCTCTGGTGCCATCTGCCTGTCTCGGCACTTCTGACTCCACAGAGCCTTTCCTACATCTGGGCTGCCTGCCGTGGCAAAGTGCAGGCGTGGGGTGAGGCCATGGTTTTGTCTTTCCAGGAAAAAATGAGCCCCTTGCCGAAGCAGCAGGCCCAGGCAGAGCCTTGAGCTTGAAGCCCAGTAGGTCTGTGGCCCTCAGGGCCAGAGCCATGCTTTCAAGGCAGGGAAGCGGCCTGCAAGCTGAGTGGGAGTGGGGGAGGGGAGGGAGACAGCTGAAGCCGAGTCCAGAAGGGCGGCGATGGAAGAGCTGCAGCTGGGTCAGAGCCTGGAGGGAGGGCGGGGCCTTCACTGAGGACCCCCCCGCCCCCCCGAGGCCAGCCCTAGGCCCCAGTGGTAACGCATGCGCCCTTGGCCTGTGCGGTGTGTGGGGGTTTGAACCCAAGCCCGCAGGGCTCCTGGAGCGGCCAGAGATAGAAGGGCCCATGGAGAGGTAGGCGAGGTGGTCAGGGGGCGCCACCTTACTCTCCTCAGCTCCCTGAGGGATAGAGAGAGAGACAGAGACAGAGAGAGAGATCCCTGACCTCTGAGTCTCTGCCTCCACCGCTGGCTGGTGCCAACTCACGCGCCATCCCACTTCCAGCCATCACCCCCACGTCTGCCCCGGGGCCCGTGTCACCACAGAGAGGCCGGTTGGTTCCTCCTCACCTCTGTGCCGTCCCTTCCCGACCTGACCCCAATGCAGGGGATAAGCTTCAGACAAGTCTTTCCATGTCCCTCTGCATGACAATAGACTTCCTCCCCTCTCCCATTCCACAGGCCCACCCGGGACATCCACCTTTGTCATTAGCTCAGGAGAGGATGCAAGATGAGAATCTCTGCTATTGTGTGGGGAGACTCAGTTTCCCGGGTTTCCCCCATGGACACATGTTCTTCAGCTGGGTCTGATTTTCTCCAGACAAGCTGTCTTGGGAAGGATTTGGCCAGCCCTAAGAACCTGAAGGGAAAGGGCGGAGGGGGGTTCTCTCTCTGCCCCCGACAGCCCCGAGCTGGGTCGGTCCCTCAGACCTGGCCAGGGGCACCCCATCCCCCGGCGCCCTTCCCCGGGGCATCCAAGGGCAGGCTCGGCGCCAGCCCCACCCCGCTCGCCACTGCCCGACCATCGTCCTCCCTCGGGGGGCCTGGGCAGGACAGGGACCCGGCTGTGGGAGGCCTCCAGATCTCAGGCCTGGCACACCGTTTACCAGGCTGCTTCCTCCTCTGACGGGGGCCCAGCACACGCCCCAGGAGACTTGGCAGCCGCCCCCAGGGCTCTATCCTCTGGAACTCGTCCCCTTGGAAGGGGCCTGGCCCAGGTGCCAGGTTCGGCTGGTCGGCCAGCCTCCTTTGGAGAAAGCAGGCAAGCCGAGCCAGGCTTGCAGTGGCCCTGGCGTGACACCTGCCACCTCAGGCAGAGGGCCTCCCGCGTGCCCTCCATGGCGGGTTTCTCCCCGGAGCCGTGGCCTGGGCACTAGGAAGGCCGGGCCTCCCCGACTCCCGGGAGGAGGGGCTAGCCCAGTTGCGCCCTGGCCCCCAAACCCTCTGGTGCCATCTGCCTGTCTCGGCACTTCTGACTCCACAGAGCCTTTCCTACATCTGGGCTGCCTGCCGTGGCAAAGTGCAGGCGTGGGGTGAGGCCATGGTTTTGTCTTTCCAGGAAAAAATGAGCCCCTGGCCGAAGCAGCAGGCCCAGGCAGAGCCTTGAGCTTGAAGCCCAGTAGGTCTGTGGCCCTCAGGGCCAGAGCCATGCTTTCAAGGCAGGGAAGCGGCCTGCAAGCTGAGTGGGAGTGGGGGAGGGGAGGGAGACAGCTGAAGCCGAGTCCAGAAGGGCGGCGATGGAAGAGCTGCAGCTGGGTCAGAGCCTGGAGGGAGGGCGGGGCCTTCACTGAGGACCCCCCCGCCCCCCCGAGGCCAGCCCTAGGCCCCAGTGGTAACGCATGCGCCCTTGGCCTGTGCGGTGTGTGGGGGTTTGAACCCAAGCCCGCAGGGCTCCTGGAGCGGCCAGAGATAGAAGGGCCCATGGAGAGGTAGGCGAGGTGGTCAGGGGGGGCCACCTTACTCTCCTCAGCTCCCTGAGGGATAGAGAGAGAGACAGAGACAGAGAGAGAGATCCCTGACCTCTGAGTCTCTGCCTCCACCGCTGGCTGGTGCCAACTCACACGCCATCCCACTTCCAGCCATCACCCCCACGTCTGCCTCGGGGCCCGTGTCACCACAGAGAGGCCGGTTGGTTCCTCCTCACCTCTGTGCCGTCCCTTCCCAACCTGACCCCAATGCAGGGGATAAGCTTCAGACAAGTCTTTCCATGTCCCTCTGCATGACAATAGACTTCCTCCCCTCTCCCATTCCACAGGCCCACCCGGGACATCCACCTTTGTCATTAGCTCAGGAGAGGATGCAAGATGAGAATCTCTGCTATTGTGTGGGGAGACTCAGTTTCCCGGGTTTCCCCCATGGACACATGTTCTTCAGCTGGGTCTGATTTTCTCCAGACAAGCTGTCTTGGGAAGGATTTGGCCAGCCCTAAGAACCTGAAGGGAAAGGGCGGAGGGGGGTTCTCTCTCTGCCCCCGACAGCCCCGAGCTGGGTCGGTCCCTCAGACCTGGCCAGGGGCACCCCATCCCCCGGCGCCCTTCCCCGGGGCATCCAAGGGCAGGCTCGGCGCCAGCCCCACCCCGCTCGCCACTGCCCGACCATCGTCCTCCCTCGGGGGGCCTGGGCAGGACAGGGACCCGGCTGTGGGAGGCCTCCAGATCTCAGGCCTGGCACACCGTTTACCAGGCTGCTTCCTCCTCTGACGGGGGCCCAGCACACGCCCCAGGAGACTTGGCAGCCGCCCCCAGGGCTCTATCCTCTGGAACTCGTCCCCTTGGAAGGGGCCTGGCCCAGGTGCCAGGTTCGGCTGGTCGGCCAGCCTCCTTTGGAGAAAGCAGGCAAGCCGAGCCAGGCTTGCAGTGGCCCTGGCGTGACACCTGCCACCTCAGGCAGAGGGCCTCCCGCGTGCCCTCCATGGCGGGTTTCTCCCCGGAGCCGTGGCCTGGGCACTAGGAAGGCCGGGCCTCCCCGACTCCCGGGAGGAGGGGCTAGCCCAGTTGCGCCCTGGCCCCCAAACCCTCTGGTGCCATCTGCCTGTCTCGGCACTTCTGACTCCACAGAGCCTTTCCTACATCTGGGCTGCCTGCCGTGGCAAAGTGCAGGCGTGGGGTGAGGCCATGGTTTTGTCTTTCCAGGAATAAATGAGCCCCTGGCCGAAGCAGCAGGCCCAGGCAGAGCCTTGAGCTTGAAGCCCAGTAGGTCTGTGGCCCTCAGGGCCAGAGCCATGCTTTCAAGGCAGGGAAGCGGCCTGCAAGCTGAGTGGGAGTGGGGGAGGGGAGGGAGACAGCTGAAGCCGAGTCCAGAAGGGCGGCGGTGGAAGAGCTGCAGCTGGGTCAGAGCCTGGAGGGAGGGCGGGGCCTTCACTGAGGACCCCCCGAGGCCAGCCCTAGGCCCTGGCGGTCGCGCAGGCGCCCTTGGCCTGTGCGGTGTGTGGGGGGTTGAACCCAAGCCCGCAGGGCTCCCGGAGCGGCCAGAGAAAGAAGGGCCCATGGAGAGGTAGGCGAGGTGGGCAGGGGTGCCACCTTACTCTCCTCAGCTCCCTGAGGGAGAGAGAGAGAGACAGAGACAGAGAGAGAGATCCCTGACCTCTGAGTCTCTGCCTCCACCGCTGGCTGGTGCCAACTCACGCGCCATCCCACTTCCAGCCATCACCCCCACGCCTGCCCCGGGGCCAGCCCCACCACAGAGAGGCCGGTTGGTTCCTGCTCACCTCTGTGCCGTCCCTTCCCGACCTGACCCCAGTGCACGGGATAAGCTTCAGACAAGTCTTTCCATGTCCCTCTGCATGACAATAGACTTCCTCCCCTCTCCCATTCCACAGGCCCACCCGGGACAGCCACCTTTGTCATTAGCTCAGGAGAAGATGCAAGATGAGAATCTCTGCTATTGTGTGGGGAGACTCAGTTTCCCGGGTTTCCCCCATGGACACATGTTCTTCAGCTGGGTCTGATTTTCTCCAGACAAGCTGTCTTGGGAAGGATTTGGCCAGCCCTAAGAACCTGAAGGGAAAGGGCGGAGGGGGGTTCTCTCTCTGCCCCCGACAGCCCCGAGCTGGGTCGGTCCCTCAGACCTGGCCAGGGGCAGCCCATCCCCCGGCGCCCTTCCCCGGGGCATCCAAGGGCAGGCTCGGCGCCAGCCCCACCCCGCTCGCCACTGCCCGACCATCGTCCTCCCTCGGGGGGCCTGGGCAGGACAGGGACCCGGCTGTGGGAGGCCTCCAGATCTCAGGCCTGGCACACCGTTTACCAGGCTGCTTCCTCCTCTGACGGGGGCCCAGCACACGCCCCAGGAGACTTGGCAGCCGCCCCCAGGGCTCTATCCTCTGGAACTCGTCCCCTTGGAAGGGGCCTGGCCCAGGTGCCAGGTTCGGCTGGTCGGCCAGCCTCCTTTGGAGAAAGCAGGCAAGCCGAGCCAGGCTTGCAGTGGCCCTGGCGTGACACCTGCCACCTCAGGCAGAGGGCCTCCCGCGTGCCCTCCATGGCGGGTTTCTCCCCGGAGCCGTGGCCTGGGCACTAGGAAGGCCGGGCCTCCCCGACTCCCGGGAGGAGGGGCTAGCCCAGTTGCGCCCTGGCCCCCAAACCCTCTGGTGCCATCTGCCTGTCTCGGCACTTCTGACTCCACAGAGCCTTTCCTACATCTGGGCTGCCTGCCGTGGCAAAGTGCAGGCGTGGGGTGAGGCCATGGTTTTGTCTTTCCAGGAAAAAATGAGCCCCTGGCCGAAGCAGCAGGCCCAGGCAGAGCCTTGAGCTTGAAGCCCAGTACGTCTGTGGCCCTCAGGGCCAGAGCCATGCTTTCAAGGCAGGGAAGCGGCCTGCAAGCTGAGTGGGAGTGGGGGAGGGGAGGGAGACAGCTGAAGCCGAGTCCAGAAGGGCGGCGATGGAAGAGCTGCAGCTGGGTCAGAGCCTGGAGGGAGGGCGGGGCCTTCACTGAGGACCCCCCCCGCCGGGGCCAGCCCTAGGCACAGGCGGTCACACATGCGCCCTTGGCCTGTGCGGTGTGTGGGGGGTTGAACCCAAGCCCGCAGGGCTCCCGGAGCGGCCAGAGAAAGAAGGGCCCATGGAGAGGTAGGCGAGGTGGGCAGGGGGCGCCAGCTTACTCTCCTCAGCTCCCTGAGGGAGAGAGAGAGAGACAGAGACAGAGAGAGAGATCCCTGACCTCTGAGTCTCTGCCTCCACCGCTGGCTGGTGCCAACTCGCGCGCCATCCCACTTCCAGCCATCACCCCCACGCCTGCCCCGGGGCCAGCCCCACCACAGACAGGCCGGTTGGTTCCTGCTCACCTCTGTGCCGTCCCTTCCCGACCTGACCCCAGTGCAGGGGTTAAGCTTCAGACAAGTCTTTCCATGTCCCTCTGCATGACAATAGACTTCCTCCCCTCTCCCATTCCACAGGCCCACCCCGGACAGCCACCTTTGTCATTAGCTCAGGAGAAGATGCAAGATGAGAATCTCTGCTATTGTGTGGGGAGACTCAGTTTCCCGGGTTTCCCCCATGGACACATGTTCTTCAGCTGGGTCTGTTTTTCTCCAGACAAGCTGTCTTGGGAAGGATTTGGCCAGCCCTAAGAACCTGAAGGGAAAGGGCGGAGGGGGGTTCTCTCTCTGCCCCCGACAGCCCCGAGCTGGGTCGGTCCCTCAGACCTGGCCAGGGGCAGCCCATCCCCCGGCGCCCTTCCCCGGGGCATCCAAGGGCAGGCTCGGCGCCAGCCCCACCCCGCTCGCCACTGCCCGACCATCGTCCTCCCTCGGGGGGCCTGGGCAGGACAGGGACCCGGCTGTGGGAGGCCTCCAGATCTCAGGCCTGGCACACCGTTTACCAGGCTGCTTCCTCCTCTGACGGGGGCCCAGCACACGCCCCAGGAGACTTGGCAGCCGCCCCCAGGGCTCTATCCTCTGGAACTCGTCCCCTTGGAAGGGGCCTGGCCCAGGTGCCAGGTTCGGCTGGTCGGCCAGCCTCCTTTGGAGAAAGCAGGCAAGCCGAGCCAGGCTTGCAGTGGCCCTGGCGTGACACCTGCCACCTCAGGCAGAGGGCCTCCCGCGTGCCCTCCATGGCGGGTTTCTCCCCGGAGCCGTGGCCTGGGCACTAGGAAGGCCGGGCCTCCCCGACTCCCGGGAGGAGGGGCTAGCCCAGTTGCGCCCTGGCCCCCAAACCCTCTGGTGCCATCTGCCTGTCTCGGCACTTCTGACTCCACAGAGCCTTTCCTACATCTGGGCTGCCTGCCGTGGCAAAGTGCAGGCGTGGGGTGAGGCCATGGTTTTGTCTTTCCAGGAAAAAATGAGCCCCTGGCCGAAGCAGCAGGCCCAGGCAGAGCCTTGAGCTTGAAGCCCAGTAGGTCTGTGGCCCTCAGGGCCAGAGCCATGCTTTCAAGGCAGGGAAGCGGCCTGCAAGCTGAGTGGGAGTGGGGGAGGGGAGGGAGACAGCTGAAGCCGAGTCCAGAAGGGCGGCGATGGAAGAGCTGCAGCTGGGTCAGAGCCTGGAGGGAGGGCGGGGCCTTCACTGAGGACCCCCCCCCCCCCCGAGGCCAGCCCTAGGCCCCGGCGGTCACGCATGCGCCCTTGGCCTGTGCGGTGTGTGGGGGGTTGAACCCAAGCCCGCAGGGCTCCCGGAGCGGCCAGAGAAAGAAGGGCCCATGGAGAGGTAGGCGAGGTGGGCAGGGGGCGCCAGCTTACTCTCCTCAGCTCCCTGAGGGAGAGAGAGAGAGACAGAGACAGAGAGAGAGATCCCTGACCTCTGAGTCTCTGCCTCCACCGCTGGCTGGTGCCAACTCGCGCGCCATCCCACTTCCAGCCATCACCCCCACGCCTGCCCCGGGGCCAGCCCCACCACAGACAGGCCGGTTGGTTCCTGCTCACCTCTGTGCCGTCCCTTCCCGACCTGACCCCAGTGCAGGGGTTAAGCTTCAGACAAGTCTTTCCATGTCCCTCTGCATGACAATAGACTTCCTCCCCTCTCCCATTCCACAGGCCCACCCCGGACAGCCACCTTTGTCATTAGCTCAGGAGAAGATGCAAGATGAGAATCTCTGCTATTGTGTGGGGAGACTCAGTTTCCCGGGTTTCCCCCATGGACACATGTTCTTCAGCTGGGTCTGTTTTTCTCCAGACAAGCTGTCTTGGGAAGGATTTGGCCAGCCCTAAGAACCTGAAGGGAAAGGGCGGAGGGGGGTTCTCTCTCTGCCCCCGACAGCCCCGAGCTGGGTCGGTCCCTCAGACCTGGCCAGGGGCAGCCCATCCCCCGGCGCCCTTCCCCGGGGCATCCAAGGGCAGGCTCGGCGCCAGCCCCACCCCGCTCGCCACTGCCCGACCATCGTCCTCCCTCGGGGGGCCTGGGCAGGACAGGGACCCGGCTGTGGGAGGCCTCCAGATCTCAGGCCTGGCACACCGTTTACCAGGCTGCTTCCTCCTCTGACGGGGGCCCAGCACACGCCCCAGGAGACTTGGCAGCCGCCCCCAGGGCTCTATCCTCTGGAACTCGTCCCCTTGGAAGGGGCCTGGCCCAGGTGCCAGGTTCGGCTGGTCGGCCAGCCTCCTTTGGAGAAAGCAGGCAAGCCGAGCCAGGCTTGCAGTGGCCCTGGCGTGACACCTGCCACCTCAGGCAGAGGGCCTCCCGCGTGCCCTCCATGGCGGGTTTCTCCCCGGAGCCGTGGCCTGGGCACTAGGAAGGCCGGGCCTCCCCGACTCCCGGGAGGAGGGGCTAGCCCAGTTGCGCCCTGGCCCCCAAACCCTCTGGTGCCATCTGCCTGTCTCGGCACTTCTGACTCCACAGAGCCTTTCCTACATCTGGGCTGCCTGCCGTGGCAAAGTGCAGGCGTGGGGTGAGGCCATGGTTTTGTCTTTCCAGGAAAAAATGAGCCCCTGGCCGAAGCAGCAGGCCCAGGCAGAGCCTTGAGCTTGAAGCCCAGTAGGTCTGTGGCCCTCAGGGCCAGAGCCATGCTTTCAAGGCAGGGAAGCGGCCTGCAAGCTGAGTGGGAGTGGGGGAGGGGAGGGAGACAGCTGAAGCCGAGTCCAGAAGGGCGGCGATGGAAGAGCTGCAGCTGGGTCAGAGCCTGGAGGGAGGGCGGGGCCTTCACTGAGGACCCCCCCCCCCCCCCGAGGCCAGCCCTAGGCCCCGGCGGTCACGCATGCGCCCTTGGCCTGTGCGGTGTGTGGGGGGTTGAACCCAAGCCCGCAGGGCTCCCGGAGCGGCCAGAGAAAGAAGGGCCCATGGAGAGGTAGGCGAGGTGGGCAGGGGGCGCCAGCTTACTCTCCTCAGCTCCCTGAGGGAGAGAGAGAGAGACAGAGACAGTGAGAGAGATCCCTGACCTCTGAGTCTCTGCCTCCACCGCTGGCTGGTGCCAACTCACGCGCCATCCCACTTCCAGCCATCACCCCCACGCCTGCCCCGGGGCCAGCCCCACCACAGACAGGCTGGTTGGTTCCTGCTCACCTCTGTGCCGTCCCTTCCCGACCTGACCCCAGTGCAGGGGATAAGCTTCAGACAAGTCTTTCCATGTCCCTCTGCATGACAATAGACTTCCTCCCCTCTCCCATTCCACAGGCCCACCCGGGACAGCCACCTTTGTCATTAGCTCAGGAGAGGATGCAAGATGAGAATCTCTGCTATTGTGTGGGGAGACTCAGTTTCCCGGGTTTCCCCCATGGACACATGTTCTTCAGCTGGGTCTGATTTTCTCCAGACAAGCTGTCTTGGGAAGGATTTGGCCAGCCCTAAGAACCTGAAGGGAAAGGGCGGAGGGGGGTTCTCTCTCTGCCGCCGACAGCCCCGAGCTGGGTCGGTCCCTCAGACCTGGCCAGGGGCACCCCATCCCCCGGCGCCCTTCCCCGGGGCATCCAAGGGCAGGCTCGGCGCCAGCCCCACCCCGCTCGCCACTGCCCGACCATCGTCCTCCCTCGGGGGGCCTGGGCAGGACAGGGACCCGGCTGTGGGAGGCCTCCAGATCTCAGGCCTGGCACACCGTTTACCAGGCTGCTTCCTCCTCTGACGGGGGCCCAGCACACGCCCCAAGAGACTTGGCAGCCGCCCCCAGGGCTCTATCCTCTGGAACTCGTCCCCTTGGAAGGGGCCTGGCCCAGGTGCCAGGTTCGGCTGGTCGGCCAGCCTCCTTTGGAGAAAGCAGGCAAGCCGAGCCAGGCTTGCAGTGGCCCTGGCGTGACACCTGCCACCTCAGGCAGAGGGCCTCCCGCGTGCCCTCCATGGCGGGTTTCTCCCCGGAGCCGTGGCCTGGGCACTAGGAAGGCCAGGCCTCCCCGACTCCCGGGAGGAGGGGCTAGCCCACTTGCGCCCTGGCCCCCAAACCCTCTGGTGCCATCTGCCTGTCTCGGCACTTCTGACTCCACAGAGCCTTTCCTACATCTGGGCTGCCTGCCGTGGCAAAGTGCAGGCGTGGGGTGAGGCCATGGTTTTGTCTTTCCAGGAAAAAATGAGCCCCTGGCCGAAGCAGCAGGCCCAGGCAGAGCCTTGAGCTTGAAGCCCAGTAGGTCTGTGGCCCTCAGGGCCAGAGCCATGCTTTCAAGGCAGGGAAGCGGCCTGCAAGCTGAGTGGGAGTGGGGGAGGGGAGGGAGACAGATGAAGCCGAGTCCAGAAGGGCGGCGATGGAAGAGCTGCAGCTGGGTCAGAGCCTGGAGGGAGGGCGGGGCCTTCACTGAGGACCCCCCGAGGCCAGCCCTATGCCCTGGCGGTCGCGCAGGCGCCCTTGGCCTGTGCGGTGTGTGGGGGGTTGAACCCAAGCCCGCAGGGCTCCCAGAGCGGCCAGAGAAAGAAGGGCCCATGGAGAGGTAGGCGAGGTGGGCAGGGGGCGCCAGCTTACTCTCCTCAGCTCCCTGAGGGAGAGAGAGAGACACAGAGACAGAGAGAGAGAGCCCTGACCTCTGAGTCTCTGCCTCCACCGCTGGCTGGTGCCAACTCACGCGCCATCCCACTTCCAGCCATCACCCCCACGCCTGCCCCGGGGCCAGCCCCACCACAGAGAGGCCGGTTGGTTCCTGCTCACCTCTGTGCCGTCCCTTCCCGACCTGACCCCAGTGCAGGGGATAAGCTTCAGACAAGTCTTTCCATGTCCCTCTGCATGACAATAGACTTCCTCCCCTCTCCCATTCCACAGGCCCACCCGGGACAGCCACCTTTGTCATTAGCTCAGGAGAGGATGCAAGATGAGAATCTCTGCTATTGTGTGGGGAGACTCAGTTTCCCGGGTTTCCCCCATGGACACATGTTCTTCAGCTGGGTCTGATTTTCTCCAGACAAGCTGTCTTGGGAAGGATTTGGCCAGCCCTAAGAACCTGAAGGGAAAGGGCGGAGGGGGGTTCTCTCTCTGCCCCCGACAGCCCCGAGCTGGGTCGGTCCCTCAGACCTGGCCAGGGGCAGCCCATCCCCCGGCGCCCTTCCCCAGGGCATCCAAGGGCAGGCTCGGCGCCAGCCCCACCCCGCTCGCCACTGCCCGACCATCGTCCTCCCTCGGGGGGCCTGGGCAGGACAGGGACCCGGCTGTGGGAGGCCTCCAGATCTCAGGCCTGGCACACCGTTTACCAGGCTGCTTCCTCCTCTGACGGGGGCCCAGCACACGCCCCAGGAGACTTGGCAGCCGCCCCCAGGGCTCTAGACTCTGGAACTCGTCCCCTTGGAAGGGGCCTGGCCCAGGTGCCAGGTTCGGCTGGTCGGCCAGCCTCCTTTGGAGAAAGCAGGCAAGCCGAGCCAGGCTTGCAGTGGCCCTGGCGTGACACCTGCCACCTCAGGCAGAGGGCCTCCCGCGTGCTCTCCATGGCGGGATTCTCCCCGGAGCCGTGGCCTGGGCACTAGGAAGGCCGGGCCTCCCCGACTCCCGGGAGGAGGGGCTAGCCCAGTTGCGCCCTGGCCCCCAAACCCTCTGGTGCCATCTGCCTGTCTCGGCACTTCTGACTCCACAGAGCCTTTCCTACATCTGGGCTGCCTGCCGTGGCAAAGTGCAGGCGTGGGGTGAGGCCATGGTTTTGTCTTTCCAGGAAAAAATGTGCCCCTGGCCGAAGCAGCAGGCCCAGGCAGAGCCTTGAGCTTGAAGCCCAGTAGGTCTGTGGCCCTCAGGGCCAGAGCCATGCTTTCAAGGCAGGGAAGCGGCCTGCAAGCTGAGTGGGAGTGGGGGAGGGGAGGGAGACAGATGAAGCCGAGTCCAGAAGGACGGCGATGGAAGAGCTGCAGCTGGGTCAGAGCCTGGAGGGAGGGCGGGGCCTTCACTGAGGACCCCCCCCCCCGAGGCCAGCCCTAGGCCCTGGCGGTCGCGCAGGCGCCCTTGGCCTGTGCGGTGTGTGGGGGGTTGAACCCAAGCCCGCAGGGCTCCCAGAGCGGCCAGAGAAATAAGGGCCCATGGAGAGGTAGGCGAGGTGGGCAGGGGGCGCCAGCTTACTCTCCTCAGCTCCCTGAGGGAGAGAGAGAGAGACAGAGACAGAGAGAGAGATCCCTGACCTCTGAGTCTCTGCCTCCACCGCTGGCTGGTGCCAACTCACGCGCCATCCCACTTCCAGCCATCACCCCCACGCCTGCCCCGGGGCCAGCCCCACCACAGACAGGCCGGTTGGTTCCTGCTCACCTCTGTGCCGTCCCTTCCCGACCTGACCCCAGTGCAGGGGATAAGCTTCAGACAAGTCTTTCCATGTCCCTCTGCATGACAATAGACTTCCTCCCCTCTCCCATTCCACAGGCCCACCCCGGACAGCCACCTTTGTCATTAGCTCAGGAGAAGATGCAAGATGAGAATCTCTGCTATTGTGTGGGGAGACTCAGTTTCCCGGGTTTCCCCCATGGACACATGTTCTTCAGCTGGGTCTGATTTTCTCCAGACAAGCTGTCTTGGGAAGGATTTGGCCAGCCCTAAGAACCTGAAGGGAAAGGGCGGAGGGGGGTTCTCTCTCTGCCCCCGACAGCCCCGAGCTGGGTCGGTCCCTCAGACCTGGCCAGGGGCAGCCCATCCCCCGGCGCCCTTCCCCGGGGCATCCAAGGGCAGGCTCGGCGCCAGCCCCACCCCGCTCGCCACTGCCCGACCATCGTCCTCCCTCGGGGGGCCTGGGCAGGACAGGGACCCGGCTGTGGGAGGCCTCCAGATCTCAGGCCTGGCACACCGTTTACCAGGCTGCTTCCTCCTCTGACGGGGGCCCAGCACACGCCCCAGGAGACTTGGCAGCCGCCCCCAGGGCTCTATCCTCTGGAACTCGTCCCCTTGGAAGGGGCCTGGCCCAGGTGCCAGGTTCGGCTGGTCGGCCAGCCTCCTTTGGAGAAAGCAGGCAAGCCGAGCCAGGCTTGCAGTGGCCCTGGCGTGACACCTGCCACCTCAGGCAGAGGGCCTCCCGCGTGCCCTCCATGGCGGGTTTCTCCCCGGAGCCGTGGCCTGGGCACTAGGAAGGCCGGGCCTCCCCGACTCCCGGGAGGAGGGGCTAGCCCAGTTGCGCCCTGGCCCCCAAACCCTCTGGTGCCATCTGCCTGTCTCGGCACTTCTGACTCCACAGAGCCTTTCCTACATCTGGGCTGCCTGCCGTGGCAAAGTGCAGGCGTGGGGTGAGGCCATGGTTTTGTCTTTCCAGGAAAAAATGAGCCCCTGGCCGAAGCAGCAGGCCCAGGCAGAGCCTTGAGCTTGAAGCCCAGTAGGTCTGTGGCCCTCAGGGCCAGAGCCATGCTTTCAAGGCAGGGAAGCGGCCTGCAAGCTGAGTGGGAGTGGGGGAGGGGAGGGAGACAGCTGAAGCCGAGTCCAGAAGGGCGGCGATGGAAGAGCTGCAGCTGGGTCAGAGCCTGGAGGGAGGGCGGGGCCTTCACTGAGGACCCCCCCCCCCCCCCGAGGCCAGCCCTAGGCCCCGGCGGTCACGCATGCGCCCTTGGCCTGTGCGGTGTGTGGGGGGTTGAACCCAAGCCCGCAGGGCTCCCGGAGCGGCCAGAGAAAGAAGGGCCCATGGAGAGGTAGGCGAGGTGGGCAGGGGGCGCCAGCTTACTCTCCTCAGCTCCCTGAGGGAGAGAGAGAGAGACAGAGACAGTGAGAGAGATCCCTGACCTCTGAGTCTCTGCCTCCACCGCTGGCTGGTGCCAACTCACGCGCCATCCCACTTCCAGCCATCACCCCCACGCCTGCCCCGGGGCCAGCCCCACCACAGACAGGCCGGTTGGTTCCTGCTCACCTCTGTGCCGTCCCTTCCCGACCTGACCCCAGTGCAGGGGATAAGCTTCAGACAAGTCTTTCCATGTCCCTCTGCATGACAATAGACTTCCTCCCCTCTCCCATTCCACAGGCCCACCCGGGACAGCCACCTTTGTCATTAGCTCAGGAGAGGATGCAAGATGAGAATCTCTGCTATTGTGTGGGGAGACTCAGTTTCCCGGGTTTCCCCCATGGACACATGTTCTTCAGCTGGGTCTGATTTTCTCCAGACAAGCTGTCTTGGGAAGGATTTGGCCAGCCCTAAGAACCTGAAGGGAAAGGGCGGAGGGGGGTTCTCTCTCTGCCGCCGACAGCCCCGAGCTGGGTCGGTCCCTCAGACCTGGCCAGGGGCAGCCCATCCCCCGGCGCCCTTCCCCGGGGCATCCAAGGGCAGGCTCGGCGCCAGCCCCACCCCGCTCGCCACTGCCCGACCATCGTCCTCCCTCGGGGGGCCTGGGCAGGACAGGGACCCGGCTGTGGGAGGCCTCCAGATCTCAGGCCTGGCACACCGTTTACCAGGCTGCTTCCTCCTCTGACGGGGGCCCAGCACACGCCCCAGGAGACTTGGCAGCCGCCCCCAGGGCTCTATCCTCTGGAACTCGTCCCCTTGGGAGGGGCCTGGCCCAGGTGCCAGGTTCGGCTGGTCGGCCAGCCTCCTTTGGAGAAAGCAGGCAAGCCGAGCCAGGCTTGCAGTGGCCCTGGCGTGACACCTGCCACCTCAGGCAGAGGGCCTCCCGCGTGCCCTCCATGGCGGGTTTCTCCCCGGAGCCGTGGCCTGGGCACTAGGAAGGCCAGGCCTCCCCGACTCCCGGGAGGAGGGGCTAGCCCACTTGCGCCCTGGCCCCCAAACCCTCTGGTGCCATCTGCCTGTCTCGGCACTTCTGACTCCACAGAGCCTTTCCTACATCTGGGCTGCCTGCCGTGGCAAAGTGCAGGCGTGGGGTGAGGCCATGGTTTTGTCTTTCCAGGAAAAAATGAGCCCCTGGCCGAAGCAGCAGGCCCAGGCAGAGCCTTGAGCTTGAAGCCCAGTAGGTCTGTGGCCCTCAGGGCCAGAGCCATGCTTTCAAGGCAGGGAAGCGGCCTGCAAGCTGAGTGGGAGTGGGGGAGGGGAGGGAGACAGATGAAGCCGAGTCCAGAAGGGCGGCGATGGAAGAGCTGCAGCTGGGTCAGAGCCTGGAGGGAGGGCGGGGCCTTCACTGAGGACCCCCCGAGGCCAGCCCTATGCCCTGGCGGTCGCGCAGGCGCCCTTGGCCTGTGCGGTGTGTGGGGGGTTGAACCCAAGCCCGCAGGGCTCCCAGAGCGGCCAGAGAAAGAAGGGCCCATGGAGAGGTAGGCGAGGTGGGCAGGGGGCGCCAGCTTACTCTCCTCAGCTCCCTGAGGGAGAGAGAGAGACACAGAGACAGAGAGAGAGAGCCCTGACCTCTGAGTCTCTGCCTCCACCGCTGGCTGGTGCCAACTCACGCGCCATCCCACTTCCAGCCATCACCCCCACGCCTGCCCCGGGGCCAGCCCCACCACAGAGAGGCCGGTTGGTTCCTGCTCACCTCTGTGCCGTCCCTTCCCGACCTGACCCCAGTGCAGGGGATAAGCTTCAGACAAGTCTTTCCATGTCCCTCTGCATGACAATAGACTTCCTCCCCTCTCCCATTCCACAGGCCCACCCGGGACAGCCACCTTTGTCATTAGCTCAGGAGAGGATGCAAGATGAGAATCTCTGCTATTGTGTGGGGAGACTCAGTTTCCCGGGTTTCCCCCATGGACACATGTTCTTCAGCTGGGTCTGATTTTCTCCAGACAAGCTGTCTTGGGAAGGATTTGGCCAGCCCTAAGAACCTGAAGGGAAAGGGCGGAGGGGGGTTCTCTCTCTGCCCCCGACAGCCCCGAGCTGGGTCGGTCCCTCAGACCTGGCCAGGGGCATCCCATCCCCCGGCGCCCTTCCCCGGGGCATCCAAGGGCAGGCTCGGCGCCAGCCCCACCCCGCTCGCCACTGCCCGACCATCGTCCTCCCTCGGGGGGCCTGGGCAGGACAGGGACCCGGCTGTGGGAGGCCTCCAGATCTCAGGCCTGGCACAGCGTTTACCAGGCTGCTTCCTCCTCTGACAGGGGCCCAGCACACGCCCCAGGAGACTTGGCAGCCGCCCCCAGGGCTCTATCCTCTGGAACTCGTCCCCTTGGAAGGGGCCTGGCCCAGGTGCCAGGTTCGGCTGGTCGGCCAGCCTCCTTTGGAGAAAGCAGGCAAGCCGAGCCAGGCTTGCAGTGGCCCTGGCGTGACACCTGCCACCTCAGGCAGAGGGCCTCCCGCGTGCCCTCCATGGCGGGTTTCTCCCCGGAGCCGTGGCCTGGGCACTAGGAAGGCCGGGCCTCCCCGACTCCCGGGAGGAGGGGCTAACCCAGTTGCGCCCTGGCCCCCAAACCCTCTGGTGCCATCTGCCTGTCTCGGCACTTCTGACTCCACAGAGCCTTTCCTACATCTGGGCTGCCTGCCGTGGCAAAGTGCAGGCGTGGGGTGAGGCCATGGTTTTGTCTTTCCAGGAAAAAATGAGCCCCTGGCCGAAGCAGCAGGCCCAGGCAGAGCCTTGAGCTTGAAGCCCAGTAGGTCTGTGGCCCTCAGGGCCAGAGCCATGCTTTCAAGGCAGGGAAGCGGCCTGCAAGCTGAGTGGGAGTGGGGGAGGGGAGGGAGACAGCTGAAGCCGAGTGGAGAAGGGCGGCGATGGAAGAGCTGCAGCTGGGTCAGACCCTGGAGGGAGGGCGGGGCCTTCACTGAGGACCCCCCACCCCCCGAGGCCAGCCCTAGGCCCCGGCAGTCACGCATGCGCCCTTGGCCAGTGCAGTGTGTGGGGGGTTGAACCCAAGCCCGCAGGGCTCCCGGAGCGGCCAGAGAAAGAAGGGCCCATGGAGAGGTAGGCGAGGTGGGCAGGGGGCGCCAGCTTACTCTCCTCAGCTCCCTGAGGGAGAGAGAGAGAGACAGAGACATAGAGAGAGATCCCTGACCTCTGAGTCTCTGCCTCCACCGCTGGCTGGTGCCAACTCACGCGCCATCCCACTTCCAGCCATCACCCCCACGCCTGCCCCGGGGCCATCCCCACCACAGACAGGCCGGTTGTTTCCTGCTCACCTCTGTGCCGTCCCTTCCAGACCTGACCCCAGTGCAGGGGATAAGCTTCAGACAAGTCTTTCCATGTCCCTCTGCATGACAATAGACTTCCTCCCCTCTCCCATTCCACAGGCCCACCCGGGACAGCCACCTTTGTCATTAGCTCAGGAGAGGATGCAAGATGAGAATCTCTGCTATTGTGTGGGGAGACTCAGTTTCCCGGGTTTCCCCCATGGACACATGTTCTTCAGCTGGGTCTGATTTTCTCCAGACAAGCTGTCTTGGGAAGGATTTGGCCAGCCCTAAGAACCTGAAGGGAAAGGGCGGAGGGGGGTTCTCTCTCTGCCCCCGACAGCCCCGAGCTGGGTCGGTCCCTCAGACCTGGCCAGGGGCATCCCATCCCCCGGCGCCCTTCCCCGGGGCATCCAAGGGCAGGCTCGGCGCCAGCCCCACCCCGCTCGCCACTGCCCTACCATCGTCCTCCCTCGGGGGGCCTGGGCAGGACAGGGACCCGGGTGTGGGAGGCCTCCAGATCTCAGGCCTGGCACAGCGTTTACCAGGCTGCTTCCTCCTCTGACAGGGGCCCATCACACGCCCCAGGAGACTTGGCAGCCGCCCCCAGGGCTCTATCCTCTGGAACTCGTCCCCTTGGAAGGGGCCTGGCCCAGGTGCCAGGTTCGGCTGGTCGGCCAGCTTCCTTTGGAGAAAGCAGGCAAGCCGAGCCAGGCTTGCAGTGGCCCTGGCGTGACACCTGCCACCTCAGGCAGAGGGCCTCCCGCGTGCCCTCCATGGCGGGTTTCTCCCCGGAGCCGTGGCCTGGGCACTAGGAAGGCCGGGCCTCCACGACTCCCGGGAGGAGGGGCTAACCCAGTTGCGCCCAGCCCCCAAACCCTCTGGTGCCATCTGCCTGTCTCGGCACTTCTGACTCCACAGAGCCTTTCCTACATCTGGGCTGCCTGCCGTGGCAAAGTGCAGGCGTGGGGTGAGGCCATGGTTTTGTCTTTCCAGGAAAAAATGAGCCCCTGGCCGAAGCAGCAGGCCCAGGCAGAGCCTTGAGCTTGAAGCCCAGTACGTCTGTGGCCCTCAGGGCCAGAGCCATGCTTTCAAGGCAGGGAAGCGGCCTGCAAGCTGAGTGGGAGTGGGGGAGGGGAGGGAGACAGCTGAAGCCGAGTCCAGAAGGGCGGCGATGGAAGAGCTGCAGCTGGGTCAGAGCCTGGAGGGAGGGCGGGGCCTTCACTGAGGACCCCCCCCCCGGGGCCAGCCCTAGGCACAGGCGGTCACACATGCGCCCTTGGCCTGTGCGGTGTGTGGGGGGTTGAACCCAAGCCCGCAGGGCTCCCAGAGCGGCCAGAGAAAGAAGGGCCCATGGAGAGGTAGGCGAGGTGGGCAGGGGGCGCCAGCTTACTCTCCTCAGCTCCCTGAGGGAGAGAGAGAGAGACAGAGACATAGAGAGAGATCCCTGACCTCTGAGTCTCTGCCTCCACCGCTGGCTGGTGCCAACTCACGCGCCATCCCACTTCCAGCCATCACCCCCACGCCTGCCCCGGGGCCATCCCCACCACAGACAGGCCGGTTGTTTCCTGCTCACCTCTGTGCCGTCCCTTCCCGACCTGACCCCAGTGCAGGGGATAAGCTTCAGACAAGTCTTTCCATGTCCCTCTGCATGACAATAGACTTCCTCCCCTCTCCCATTCCACAGGCCCACCCGGGACAGCCACCTTTGTCATTAGCTCAGGAGAGGATGCAAGATGAGAATCTCTGCTATTGTGTGGGGAGACTCAGTTTCCCGGGTTTCCCCCATGGACACATGTTCTTCAGCTGGGTCTGATTTTCTCCAGACAAGCTGTCTTGGGAAGGATTTGGCCAGCCCTAAGAACCTGAAGGGAAAGGGCGGAGGGGGGTTCTCTCTCTGCCCCCGACAGCCCCGAGCTGGGTCGGTCCCTCAGACCTGGCCAGGGGCATCCCATCCCCCGGCGCCCTTCCCCGGGGCATCCAAGGGCAGGCTCGGCGCCAGCCCCACCCCGCTCGCCACTGCCCTACCATCGTCCTCCCTCGGGGGGCCTGGGCAGGACAGGGACCCGGGTGTGGGAGGCCTCCAGATCTCAGGCCTGGCACAGCGTTTACCAGGCTGCTTCCTCCTCTGACAGGGGCCCAGCACATGCCCCAGGAGACTTGGCAGCCGCCCCCAGGGCTCTATCCTCTGGAACTCGTCCCCTTGGAAGGGGCCTGGCCCAGGTGCCAGGTTCGGCTGGTCGGCCAGCCTCCTTTGGAGAAAGCAGGCAAGCCGAGCCAGGCTTGCAGTGGCCCTGGCGTGACACCTGCCACCTCAGGCAGAGGGCCTCCCGCGTGCCCTCCATGGCGGGTTTCTCCCCGGAGCCGTGGCCTGGGCACTAGGAAGGCCGGGCCTCCCCGACTCCCGGGAGGAGGGGCTAACCCAGTTGCGCCCTAGCCCCCAAACCCTCTGGTGCCATCTGCCTGTCTCGGCACTTCTGACTCCACAGAGCCTTTCCTACATCTGGGCTGCCTGCCGTGGCAAAGTGCAGGCGTGGGGTGAGGCCATGGTTTTGTCTTTCCAGGAAAAAATGAGCCCCTGGCCGAAGCAGCAGGCCCAGGCAGAGCCTTGAGCTTGAAGCCCAGTAGGTCTGTGGCCCTCAGGGCCAGAGCCATGCTTTCAAGGCAGGGAAGCGGCCTGCAAGCTGAGTGGGAGTGGGGGAGGGGAGGGAGACAGCTGAAGCCGAGTCCAGAAGGGCGGCGATGGAAGAGCTGCAGCTGGGTCAGAGCCTGGTGGGAGGGCGGGGCCTTCACTGAGGACACCCCCCCCCCGGGGCCAGCCCTAGGCACAGGCGGTCACACATGCGCCCTTGGCCTGTGCGGTGTGTGGGGGGTTGAACCCAAGCCCGCAGGGCTCCCGGAGCGGCCAGAGAAAGAAGGGCCCATGGGGAGGTAGGCGAGGTGGGCAGGGGGCGCCAGCTTACTCTCCTCAGCTCCCTGAGGGAGAGAGAGAGAGACAGAGACAGAGAGAGAGATCCCTGACCTCTGAGTCTCTGCCTCCACCGCTGGCTGGTGCCAACTCACGCGCCATCCCACTTCCAGCCATCACCCCCACGCCTGCCCCGGGGCCAGCCCCACCACAGGCAGGCCGGTTGGTTCCTGCTCACCTCTGTGCCGTCCCTTCCCGACCTGAACCCAGTGCAGGGGATAAGCTTCAGACAAGTCTTTCCATGTCCCTCTGCATGACAATAGACTTCCTCCCCTCTCCCATTACACAGGCCCACCCCGGACAGCCACCTTTGTCATTAGCTCAGGAGAAGATGCAAGATGAGAATCTCTGCTATTGTGTGGGGAGACTCAGTTTCCCGGGTTTCCCCCATGGACACATGTTCTTCAGCTGGGTCTGATTTTCTCCAGACAAGCTGTCTTGGGAAGGATTTGGCCAGCCCTAAGAACCTGAAGGGAAAGGGCGGAGGGGGGTTCTCTCTCTGCCCCCGACAGCCCCGAGCTGGGTCGGTCCCTCAGACCTGGCCAGGGGCATCCCATCCCCTGGCGCCCTTCCCCGGGGCATCCAAGGGCAGACTCGGCGCCAGCCCCACCCCGCTCGCCACTGCCCGACCATCGTCCTCCCTCGGGGGGCCTGGGCAGGACAGGGACCCGGCTGTGGGAGGCCTCCAGATCTCAGGCCTGGCACACCGTTTACCAGGCTGCTTCCTCCTCTGACAGGGGCCCAGCACACGCCCCAGGAGACTTGGCAGCCGCCCCCAGGGCTCTAGCCTCTGGAACTCGTCCCCTTGGAAGGGGCCTGGCCCAGGTGCCAGGTTCGGCTGGTCGGCCAGCCTCCTTTGGAGAAAGCAGGCAAGCCGAGCCAGGCTTGCAGTGGCCCTGGCGTGACACCTGCCACCTCAGGCAGAGGGCCTCCCTCGTGCCCTCCAGGGCGGGTTTCTCCCCGGAGCCGTGGCCTGGGCACTAGGAAGGCCAGGCCTCCCCGACTCCCGGGAGGAGGGGCTAGCCCACTTGCGCCCTGGCCCCCAAACCCTCTGGTGCCATCTGCCTGTCTCGGCACTTCTGACTCCACAGAGCCTTTCCTACATCTGGGCTGCCTGCCGTGGCAAAGTGCAGGCGTGGGGTGAGGCCATGGTTTTGTCTTTCCAGGAAAAAATGAGCCCCTGGCCGAAGCAGCAGGCCCAGGCAGAGCCTTGAGCTTGAAGCCCAGTAGGTCTGTGGCCCTCAGGGCCAGAGCCATGCTTTCAAGGCAGGGAAGCGGCCTGCAAGCTGAGTGGGAGTGGGGGAGGGGAGGGAGACAGATGAAGCCGAGTCCAGAAGGGCGGCGATGGAAGAGCTGCAGCTGGGTCAGAGCCTGGAGGGAGGGCGGGGCCTTCACTGAGGACCCCCCCCCCGAGGCCAGCCCTAGGCCCTGGCGGTCGCGCAGGCGCCCTTGGCCTGTGCGGTGTGTGGGGGGTTGAACCCAAGCCCGCAGGGCTCCCAGAGCGGCCAGAGAAAGAAGGGCCCATGGAGAGGTAGGCGAGGTGGGCAGGGGGCGCCAGCTTACTCTCCTCAGCTCCCTGAGGGAGAGAGAGAGAGACAGAGACAGAGAGAGAGATCCCTGACATCTGAGTCTCTGCCTCCACCGCTGGCTGGTGCCAACTCACGCGCCATCCCACTTCCAGCCATCACCCCCACGCCTGCCCCGGGGCCAGCCCCACCACAGACAGGCCGGTTGGTTCCTGCTCACCTCTGTGCCGTCCCTTCCCGACCTGACCCCAGTGCAGGGGATAAGCTTCAGACAAGTCTTTCCATGTCCCTCTGCATGACAATAGACTTCCTCCCCTCTCCCATTCCACAGGCCCACCCGGGACAGCCACCTTTGTCATTAGCTCAGGAGAGGATGCAAGATGAGAATCTCTGCTATTGTGTGGGGAGACTCAGTTTCCCGGGTTTCCCCCATGGACACATGTTCTTCAGCTGGGTCTGATTTTCTCCAGACAAGCTGTCTTGGGAAGGATTTGGCCAGCCCTAAGAACCTGAAGGGAAAGGGCGGAGGGGGGTTCTCTCTCTGCCCCCGACAGCCCCGAGCTGGGTCGGTCCCTCAGACCTGGCCAGGGGCAGCCCATCCCCCGGCGCCCTTCCCCGGGGCATCCAAGGGCAGGCTCGGCGCCAGCCCCACCCCGCTCGCCACTGCCCGACCATCGTCCTCCCTCGGGGGGCCTGGGCAGGACAGGGACCCGGCTGTGGGAGGCCTCCAGATCTCAGGCCTGGCACACCGTTTACCAGGCTGCTTCCTCCTCTGACGGGGGCCCAGCACACGCCCCAGGAGACTTGGCAGCCGCCCCCAGGGCTCTAGCCTCTGGAACTCGTCCCCTTGGAAGGGGCCTGGCCCAGGTGCCAGGTTCGGCTGGTCGGCCAGCCTCCTTTGGAGAAAGCAGGCAAGCCGAGCCAGGCTTGCAGTGGCCCTGGCGTGACACCTGCCACCTCAGGCAGAGGGCCTCCCGCGTGCCCTCCATGGCGGGTTTCTCCCCGGAGCCGTGGCCTGGGCACTAGGAAGGCCGGGCCTCCCCGACTCCCGGGAGGAGGGGCTAGCCCAGTTGCGCCCTGGCCCCCAAACCCTCTGGTGCCATCTGCCTGTCTCGGCACTTCTGACTCCACAGAGCCTTTCCTACATCTGGGCTGCCTGCCGTGGCAAAGTGCAGGCGTGGGGTGAGGCCATGGTTTTGTCTTTCCAGGAAAAAATGAGCCCCTGGCCGAAGCAGCAGGCCCAGGCAGAGCCTTGAGCTTGAAGCCCAGTAGGTCTGTGGCCCTCAGGGCCAGAGCCATGCTTTCAAGGCAGGGAAGCGGCCTGCAAGCTGAGTGGGAGTGGGGGAGGGGAGGGAGACAGCTGAAGCCGAGTCGAGAAGGGCGGCGATGGAAGAGCTGCAGCTGGGTCAGAGCCTGGAGGGAGGGCGGGGCCTTCACTGAGGACCCCCCGAGGCCAGCCCTAGGCCCTGGCGGTCGCGCAGGCGCCCTTGGCCTGTGCGGTGTGTGGGGGGTTGAACCCAAGCCCGCAGGGCTCCCGGAGCGGCCAGAGAAAGAAGGGCCCATGGAGAGGTAGGCGAGGTGGGCAGGGGGCGCCACCTTACTCTCCTCAGCTCCCTGAGGGAGAGAGAGAGAGACAGAGACAGAGAGAGAGATCCCTGACCTCTGAGTCTCTGCCTCCACCGCTGGATGGTGCCAACTCACGCGCCATCCCACTTCCAGCCATCACCCCCACGCCTGCCCCGGGGCCAGCCCCACCACAGACAGGCCGGTTGTTTCCTGCTCACCTCAGTGCCGTCCCTTCCCGACCTGACCCCAGTGCAGGGGATAAGCTTCAGACAAGTCTTTCCATGTCCCTCTGCATGACAATAGACTTCCTCCCCTCTCCCATTCCACAGGCCCACCCGGGACATCCACCTTTGTCATTAGCTCAGGAGAGGATGCAAGATGAGAATCTCTGCTATTGTGTGGGGAGACTCAGTTTCCCGGGTTTCCCCCATGCACACATGTTCTTCAGCTGGGTCTGATTTTCTCCAGACAAGCTGTCTTGGGAAGGATTTGGCCAGCCCTAAGAACCTGAAGGGAAAGGGCGGAGGGGGGTTCTCTCTCTGCCCCCGACAGCCCCGAGCTGGGTCGGTCCCTCAGACCTGGCCAGGGGCATCCCATCCCCCGGCGCCCTTCCCCGGGGCATCCAAGGGCAGGCTCGGCGCCAGCCCCACCCCGCTCGCCACTGCCCTACCATCGTCCTCCCTCGGGGGGCCTGGGCAGGACAGGGACCCGGGTGTGGGAGGCCTCCAGATCTCAGGCCTGGCACAGCGTTTACCAGGCTGCTTCCTCCTCTGACAGGGGCCCAGCACACGCCCCAGGAGACTTGGCAGCCGCCCCCAGGGCTCTATCCTCTGGAACTCGTCCCCTTGGAAGGGGCCTGGCCCAGGTGCCAGGTTCGGCTGGTCGGCCAGCCTCCTTTGGAGAAAGCAGGCAAGCCGAGCCAGGCTTGCAGTGGCCCTGGCGTGACACCTGCCACCTCAGGCAGAGGGCCTCCCGCGTGGCCTCCATGGCGGGTTTCTCCCCGGAGCCGTGGCCTGGGCACTAGGAAGGCCGGGCCTCCACGACTCCCGGGAGGAGGGGCTAACCCAGTTGCGCCCTAGCCCCCAAACCCTCTGGTGCCATCTGCCTGTCTCGGCACTTCTGACTCCACAGAGCCTTTCCTACATCTGGGCTGCCTGCCGTGGCAAAGTGCAGGCGTGGGGTGAGGCCATGGTTTTGTCTTTCCAGGAAAAAATGAGCCCCTGGCCGAAGCAGCAGGCCCAGGCAGAGCCTTGAGCTTGAAGCCCAGTAGGTCTGTGGCCCTCAGGGCCAGAGCCATGCTTTCAAGGCAGGGAAGCGGCCTGCAAGCTGAGTGGGAGTGGGGGAGGGGAGGGAGACAGCTGAAGCCGAGTCCAGAAGGGCGGCGATGGAAGAGCTGCAGCTGGGTCAGAGCCTGGTGGGAGGGCGGGGCCTTCACTGAGGACCCCCCCCCCCCGGGGCCAGCCCTAGGCACAGGCGGTCACACATGCGCCCTTGGCCTGTGCGGTGTGTGGGGGGTTGAACCCAAACCCGCAGGGCTCCCGGAGCGGCCAGAGAAAGAAGGGCCCATGGGGAGGTAGGCGAGGTGGGCAGGGGGCGCCAGCTTACTCTCCTCAGCTCCCTGAGGGAGAGAGAGAGAGACAGAGACAGAGAGAGAGATCCCTGACCTCTGAGTCTCTGCCTCCACCGCTGGCTGGTGCCAACTCACGCGCCATCCCACTTCCAGCCATCACCCCCACGCCTGCCCCGGGGCCAGCCCCACCACAGACAGGCCGGTTGGTTCCTGCTCACCTCTGTGCCGTCCCTTCCCGACCTGACCCCAGTGCAGGGGATAAGCTTCAGACAAGTCTTTCCATGTCCCTCTGCATGACAATAGACTTCCTCCCCTCTCCCATTCCACAGGCCCACCCGGGACAGCCACCTTTGTCATTAGCTCAGGAGAAGATGCAAGATGAGAATCTCTGCTATTGTGTGGGGAGACTCAGTTTCCCGGGTTTCCCCCATGGACACATGTTCTTCAGCTGGGTCTGATTTTCTCCAGACAAGCTGTCTTGGGAAGGATTTGGCCAGCCCTAAGAACCTGAAGGGAAAGGGCGGAGGGGGGTTCTCTCTCTGCCCCCGACAGCCCCGAGCTGGGTCGGTCCCTCAGACCTGGCCAGGGGCAGCCCATCCCCCGGCGCCCTTCCCCGGGGCATCCAAGGGCAGGCTCGGCGCCAGCCCCACCCCGCTCGCCACTGCCCGACCATCGTCCTCCCTCGGGGGGCCTGGGCAGGACAGGGACCCGGCTGTGGGAGGCCTCCAGATCTCAGGCCTGGCACACCGTTTACCAGGCTGCTTCCTCCTCTGACGGGGGCCCAGCACAGGCCCCAGGAGACTTGGCAGCCGCCCCCAGGGCTCTAGCCTCTGGAACTCGTCCCCTTGGAAGGGGCCTGGCCCAGGTGCCAGGTTCGGCTGGTCGGCCAGCCTCCTTTGGAGAAAGCAGGCAAGCCGAGCCAGGCTTGCAGTGGCCCTGGCGTGACACCTGCCACCTCAGGCAGAGGGCCTCCCGCGTGCCCTCCATGGCGGGTTTCTCCCCGGAGCCGTGGCCTGGGCACTAGGAAGGCCGGGCCTCCCCGACTCCCGGGAGGAGGGGCTAGCCCAGTTGCGCCCTGGCCCCCAAACCCTCTGGTGCCATCTGCCTGTCTCGGCACTTCTGACTCCACAGAGCCTTTCCTACATCTGGGCTGCCTGCCGTGGCAAAGTGCAGGCGTGGGGTGAGGCCATGGTTTTGTCTTTCCAGGAAAAAATGAGCCCCTGGCCGAAGCAGCAGGCCCAGGCAGAGCCTTGAGCTTGAAGCCCAGTACGTCTGTGGCCCTCAGGGCCAGAGCCATGCTTTCAAGGCAGGGAAGCGGCCTGCAAGCTGAGTGGGAGTGGGGGAGGGGAGGGAGACAGCTGAAGCCGAGTCCAGAAGGGCGGCGATGGAAGAGCTGCAGCTGGGTCAGAGCCTGGTGGGAGGGCGGGGCCTTCACTGAGGACCCCCCCCCCCCGGGGCCAGCCCTAGGCACAGGCGGTCACACATGCGCCCTTGGCCTGTGCGGTGTGTGGGGGGTTGAACCCAAGCCCGCAGGGCTCCCCGAGCGGCCAGAGAAAGAAGGGCCCATGGGGAGGTAGGCGAGGTGGGCAGGGGGCGCCAGCTTACTCTCCTCAGCTCCCTGAGGGAGAGAGAGAGAGACAGAGACAGAGAGAGAGATCCCTGACCTCTGAGTCTCTGCCTCCACCGCTGGCTGGTGCCAACTCACGCGCCATCCCACTTCCAGCCATCACCCCCACGCCTGCCCCGGGGCCAGCCCCACCACAGACAGGCCGGTTGGTTCCTGCTCACCTCTGTGCCGTCCCTTCCCGACCTGACCCCAGTGCAGGGGATAAGCTTCAGACAAGTCTTTCCATGTCCCTCTGCATGACAATAGACTTCCTCCCCTCTCCCATTCCACAGGCCCACCCGGGACAGCCACCTTTGTCATTAGCTCAGGAGAAGATGCAAGATGAGAATCTCTGCTATTGTGTGGGGAGACTCAGTTTCCCGGGTTTCCCCCATGGACACATGTTCTTCAGCTGGGTCTGATTTTCTCCAGACAAGCTGTCTTGGGAAGGATTTGGCCAGCCCTAAGAACCTGAAGGGAAAGGGCGGAGGGGGGTTCTCTCTCTGCCCCCGACAGCCCCGAGCTGGGTCGGTCCCTCAGACCTGGCCAGGGGCAGCCCATCCCCCGGCGCCCTTCCCCGGGGCATCCAAGGGCAGGCTCGGCGCCAGCCCCACCCCGCTCGCCACTGCCCGACCATCGTCCTCCCTCGGGGGGCCTGGGCAGGACAGGGACCCGGCTGTGGGAGGCCTCCAGATCTCAGGCCTGGCACACCGTTTACCAGGCTGCTTCCTCCTCTGACAGGGGCCCAGCACACGCCCCAGGAGACTTGGCAGCCGCCCCCAGGGCTCTATCCTCTGGAACTCGTCCCCTTGGAAGGGGCCTGGCCCAGGTGCCAGGTTCGGCTGGTCGGCCAGCCTCCTTTGGAGAAAGCAGGCAAGCCGAGCCAGGCTTGCAGTGGCCCTGGCGTGACACCTGCCACCTCAGGCAGAGGGCCTCCCGCGTGCCCTCCATGGCGGGTTTCTCCCCGGAGCCGTGGCCTGGGCACTAGGAAGGCCGGGCCTCCCCGACTCCCGGGAGGAGGGGCTAACCCAGTTGCGCCCTGGCCCCCAAACCCTCTGGTGCCATCTGCCTGTCTCGGCACTTCTGACTCCACAGAGCCTTTCCTACATCTGGGCTGCCTGCCGTGGCAAAGTGCAGGCGTGGGGTGAGGCCATGGTTTTGTCTTTCCAGGAAAAAATGAGCCCCTGGCCGAAGCAGCAGGCCCAGGCAGAGCCTTGAGCTTGAAGCCCAGTAGGTCTGTGGCCCTCAGGGCCAGAGCCATGCTTTCAAGGCAGGGAAGCGGCCTGCAAGCTGAGTGGGAGTGGGGGAGGGGAGGGAGACAGCTGAAGCCGAGTCGAGAAGGGCGGCGATGGAAGAGCTGCAGCTGGGTCAGAGCCTGGAGGGAGGGCGGGGCCTTCACTGAAGACCCCCCCCCCCCCGAGGCCAGCCCTAGGCCCCTGCAGTCACGCATGCGCCCTTGGCCTGTGCGGTGTGTGGGGGGTTGAACCCAAGCCCGCAGGGCTCCCGGAGCGGCCAGAGAAAGAAGGGCCCATGGAGAGGTAGGCGAGGTGGGCAGGGGGCGCCAGCTTACTCTCCTCAGCTCCCTGAGGGAGAGAGAGAGAGACAGAGACATAGAGAGAGATCCCTGACCTCTGAGTCTCTGCCTCCACCGCTGGCTGGTGCCAACTCACGCGCCATCCCACTTCCAGCCATCACCCCCACGCCTGCCCCGGGGCCAGCCCCACCACAGACAGGCCGGTTGTTTCCTGCTCACCTCTGTGCCGTCCCTTCCCGACCTGACCCCAGTGCAGGGGATAAGCTTCAGACAAGTCTTTCCATGTCCCTCTGCATGACAATAGACTTCCTCCCCACTCCCATTCCACAGGCCCACCCGGGACAGCCACCTTTGTCATTAGCTCAGGAGAGGATGCAAGATGAGAATCTCTGCTATTGTGTGGGGAGACTCAGTTTCCCGGGTTTCCCCCATGGACACATGTTCTTCAGCTGGGTCTGATTTTCTCCAGACAAGCTGTCTTGGGAAGGATTTGGCCAGCCCTAAGAACCTGAAGGGAAAGGGCGGAGGGGGGTTCTCTCTCTGCCCCCGACAGCCCCGAGCTGGGTCGGTCCCTCAGACCTGGCCAGGGGCATCCCATCCCCCGGCGCCCTTCCCCGGGGCATCCAAGGGCAGGCTCGGCGCCAGCCCCACCCCGCTCGCCACTGCCCTACCATCGTCCTCCCTCGGGGGGCCTGGGCAGGACAGGGACCCGGGTGTGGGAGGCCTCCAGATCTCAGGCCTGGCACAGCGTTTACCAGGCTGCTTCCTCCTCTGACAGGGGCCCAGCACACGCCCCAGGAGACTTGGCAGCCGCCCCCAGGGCTCTATCCTCTGGAACTCGTCCCCTTGGAAGGGGCCTGGCCCAGGTGCCAGGTTCGGCTGGTCGGCCAGCCTCCTTTGGAGAAAGCAGGCAAGCCGAGCCAGGCTTGCAGTGACCCTGGCGTGACACCTGCCACCTCAGGCAGAGGGCCTCCCGCGTGCCCTCCATGGCGGGTTTCTCCCCGGAGCCGTGGCCTGGGCACTAGGAAGGCCGGGCCTCCACGACTCCCGGGAGGAGGGGCTAACCCAGTTGCGCCCTGGCCCCCAAACCCTCTGGTGCCATCTGCCTGTCTCGGCACTTCTGACTCCACAGAGCCTTTCCTACATCTGGGCTGCCTGCCGTGGCAAAGTGCAGGCGTGGGGTGAGGCCATGGTTTTGTCTTTCCAGGAAAAAATGAGCCCCTGGCCGAAGCAGCAGGCCCAGGCAGAGCCTTGAGCTTGAAGCCCAGTACGTCTGTGGCCCTCAGGGCCAGAGCCATGCTTTCAAGGCAGGGAAGCGGCCTGCAAGCTGAGTGGGAGTGGGGGAGGGGAGGGAGACCGCTGAAGCCGAGTCCAGAAGGGCGGCGATGGAAGAGCTGCAGCTGGGTCAGAGCCTGGAGGGAGGGCGGGGCCTTCACTGAGGACACCCCCCCCCCAGGCCAGCCTAGGCCCCGGCGGTCACGCATGCGCCCTTGGCCTGTGCGGTGTGTGGGGGGTTGAACCCAAGCCCGCAGGGCTCCCGGAGCGGCCAGAGAAAGAAGGGCCCATGGAGAGGTAGGCGAGGTGGGCAGGGGGCGCCAGCTTACTCTCCTCAGCTCCCTGAGGGAGAGAGAGAGAGACAGAGACAGAGAGAGAGATCCCTGACCTCTGAGTCTCTGCCTCCACCGCTGGCTGGTGCCAACTCACGCGCCATCCCACTTCCAGCCATCACCCCCACGCCTGCCCCGGGGCCAGCCCCACCACAGACAGGCCGGTTGGTTCCTGCTCACCTCTGTGCCGTCCCTTCCCGACCTGACCCCAGTGCAGGGGATAAGCTTCAGACAAGTCTTTCCATGTCCCTCTGCAAGACAATAGACTTCCTCCCCTCTCCCATTCCACAGGCCCCACCCGGGACAGCCACCTTTGTCATTAGCTCAGGAGAGGATGCAAGATGAGAATCTCTGCTATTGTGTGGGGAGACTCAGTTTCCCGGGTTTCCCCCATGGACACATGTTCTTCAGCTGGGTCTGATTTTCTCCAGACAAGCTGTCTTGGGAAGGATTTGGCCAGCCCTAAGAACCTGAAGGGAAAGGGCGGAGGGGGGTTCTCTCTCTGCCCCCGACAGCCCCGAGCTGGGTCGGTCCCTCAGACCTGGCCAGGGGCACCCGATCCCCCGGTGCCCTTCCCCGGGGCATCCAAGGGCAGGCTCGGCGCCAGCCCCACCCCGCTCGCCACTGCCCGACCATCGTCCTCCCTCGGGGGGCCTGGGCAGGACAGGGACCCGGCTGTGGGAGGCCTCCAGATCTCAGGCCTGGCACACCGTTTACCAGGCTGCTTCCTCCTCTGACGGGGGGCCCAGCACACGCCCCAGGAGACTTGGCAGCCGCCCCCAGGGCTCTATCCTTTGGAACTCGTCCCCTTGGAAGGGGCCTGGCCCAGGTGCCAGGTTCGGCTGGTCGGCCAGCCTCCTTTGGAGAAAGCAGGCAAGCCGAGCCAGGCTTGCAGTGGCCCTGGCGTGACACCTGCCACCTCAGGCAGAGGGCCTCCCGCGTGCCCTCCATGGCGGGTTTCTCCCCGGAGCCGTGGCCTGGGCACTAGGAAGGCCGGGCCTCCCCGACTCCCGGGAGGAGGGGCTAGCCCAGTTGCGCCCTGGCCCCCAAACCCTCTGGTGCCATCTGCCTGTCTCGGCACTTCTGACTCCACAGAGCCTTTCCTACATCTGGGCTGCCTGCCGTGGCAAAGTGCAGGCGTGGGGTGAGGCCATGGTTTTGTCTTTCCAGGAAAAAATGTGCCCCTGGCCGAAGCAGCAGGCCCAGGCAGAGCCTAGAGCTTGAAGCCCAGTAGGTCTGTGGCCCTCAGGACCAGAGCCATGCTTTCAAGGCAGGGAAGCGGCCTGCAAGCTGAGTGGGAGTGGGGGAGGGGAGGGAGACAGCTGAAGCCGAGTCCAGAAGGGCGGCGATGGAAGAGCTGCAGCTGGGTCAGAGCCTGGAGGGAGGGCGGGGCCTTCACTGAGGACCCCCCCCGGAGGCCAGCCCTAGGCCCCGGCGGTCACGCATGCGCCCTTGGCCTGTGCGGTGTGTGGGGGGTTGAACCCAAGCCCGCAGGGCTCCCGGAGCGGCCAGAGAAAGAAGGGCCCATGGAGAGGTAGGCGAGGTGGGCAGGGGGCGCCAGCTTACTCTCCTCAGCTCCCTGAGGGAGAGAGAGAGAGACAGAGACAGAGAGAGAGATCCCTGACCTCTGAGTCTCTGCCTCCACCGCTGGCTGGTGCCAACTCACGCGCCATCCCACTTCCAGCCATCACCCCCACGCCTGCCCCGGGGCCAGCCCCACCACAGACAGGCCGGTTGGTTCCTGCTCACCTCTGTGCCGTCCCTTCCCGACCTGACCCCAGTGCAGGGGATAAGCTTCAGACAAGTCTTTCCATGTCCCTCTGCATGACAATAGACTTCCTCCCCTCTCCCATTCCACAGGCCCACCCGGGACAGCCACCTTTGTCATTAGCTCAGGAGAGGATGCAAGATGAGAATCTCTGCTATTGTGTGGGGAGACTCAGTTTCCCGGGTTTCCCCCATGGACACATGTTCTTCAGCTGGGTCTGATTTTCTCCAGACAAGCGGTCTTGGGAAGGATTTGGCCAGCCCTAAGAACCTGAAGGGAAAGGGCGGAGGGGGGTTCTCTCTCTGCCCCCGACAGCCCCGAGATGGGTCGGTCCCTCAGACCTGGCCAGGGGCATCCCATCCCCTGGCGCCCTTCCCCGGGGCATCCAAGGGCAGGCTCGGCGCCAGCCCCACCCCGCTCGCCACTGCCCGACCATCGTCCTCCCTCGGGGGGCCTGGGCAGGACAGGGACCCGGCTGTGGGAGGCCTCCAGATCTCAGGCCTGGCACACCGTTTACCAGGCTGCTTCCTCCTCTGACGGGGGCCCAGCACACGCCCCAGGAGACTTGGCAGCCGCCCCCAGGGCTCTAGCCTCTGGAACTCGTCCCCTTGGAAGGGGCCTGGCCCAGGTGCCAGGTTCGGCTGGTCGGCCAGCCTCCTTTGGAGAAAGCAGGCAAGCCGAGCCAGGCTTGCAGTGGCCCTGGCGTGACACCTGCCACCTCAGGCAGAGGGCCTCCCGCGTGCCCTCCATGGCGGGTTTCTCTCCGGAGCCGTGGCCTGGGCACTAGGAAGGCCGGGCCTCCCCGACTCCCGGGAGGAGGGGCTAGCCCAGTTGCGCCCTGGCCCCCAAACCCTCTGGTGCCATCTGCCTGTCTCGGCACTTCTGACTCCACAGAGCCTTTCCTACATCTGGGCTGCCTGCCGTGGCAAAGTGCAGGCGTGGGGTGAGGCCATGGTTTTGTCTTTCCAGGAAAAAATGAGCCCCTGGCCGAAGCAGCAGGCCCAGGCAGAGCCTTGAGCTTGAAGCCCAGTAGGTCTGTGGCCCTCAGGGCCAGAGCCATGCTTTCAAGGCAGGGAAGCGGCCTGCAAGCTGAGTGGGAGTGGGGGAGGGGAGGGAGACAGCTGAAGCCGAGTCCAGAAGGGCGGCGATGGAAGAGCTGCAGCTGGGTCAGAGCCTGGAGGGAGGGCGGTGCCTTCACTGAGGACCCCCCCCCCCGAGACCAGCCCTAGGCCCTGGCGGTCACGCATGTGCCCTTGGCCTGTGCGGTGTGTGGGGGGTTGAACCCAAGCCCGCAGGGCTCCCGGAGCGGCCAGAGAAAGAAGGGCCCATGGAGAGGTAGGCGAGGTGGGCAGGGGGCGCCAGCTTACTCTCCTCAGCTCCCTGAGGGAGAGAGAGAGAGACAGAGACAGAGAGAGAGATCCCTGACCTCTGAGTCTCTGCCTCCACCGCTGGCTGGTGCCAACTCACGCGCCATCCCACTTCCAGCCATCACCCCCACGCCTGCCTCGGGGCCCGCCTCACCACAGAGAGGCCGGTTGGTTCCTGCTCACCTCTGTGCCGTCCCTTCCCGACCTGACCCCAGTGCAGGGGATAAGCTTCAGACAAGTCTTTCCATGTCCCTCTGCATGACAATAGACTTCCTCCCCTCTCCCATTCCACAGGCCCACCCGGGACATCCACCTTTGTCATTAGCTCAGGAGAGGATGCAAGATGAGAATCTCTGCTATTGTGTGGGGAGACTCAGTTTCCCGGGTTTCCCCCATGGACACATGTTCTTCAGCTGGGTCTGATTTTCTCCAGACAAGCTGTCTTGGGAAGGATTTGGCCAGCCTTAAGAACCTGAAGGGAAAGGGCGGAGGGGGGTTCTCTCTCTGCCCCCGACAGCCCCGAGCTGGCTTGGTCCCTCAGACCTGGCCTTGGGCATCCCATCCCCCGGCGCCCTTCCCCGGGGCATCCAAGGGCAGGCTCGGCGCCAGCCCCACCCCGCTCGCCACTGCCCGACCATCGTCCTCCCTCGTGGGGCCTGGGAAGGACAGGGACCCGGGTGTGGGAGGCCTCCAGATCTCAGGCCTGGCACACCATTTACCATGCTGCTTCGTCCTCTGAAGGGGGCCCAGCACACGCCCCAGGAGACTTGGCAGCCGCCCCCAGGGCTCTATCCTCTGGAACTCGTCCCCTTGGAAGGGGCCTGGCCCAGGTGCCAGGTTCGGCTGGTCGGCCAGCCTCCTTTGGAGAAAGCAGGCAAGCCGAGCCAGGCTTGCAGTGGCCCTGGCGTGACACCTGCCACCTCAGGCAGAGGGCCTCCCGCGTGCCCTCCATGGCGGGTTTCTCCCCGGAGCCGTGGCCTGGGCACTAGGAAGGCCGGGCCTCCCCGACTCCCGGGAGGAGGGGCTAGCCCAGTTGCGCCCTGGCCCCCAAACCCTCTGGTGCCATCTGCCTGTCTCGGCACTTCTGACTCCACAGAGCCTTTCCTACATCTGGGCTGCCTGCCGTGGCAAAGTGCAGGCGTGGGGTGAGGCCATGGTTTTGTCTTTCCAGGAAAAAATGAGCCCCTGGCCGAAGCAGCAGGCCCAGGCAGAGCCTTGAGCTTGAAGCCCAGTACGTCTGTGGCCCTCAGGGCCAGAGCCATGCTTTCAAGGCAGGGAAGCGGCCTGCAAGCTGAGTGGGAGTGGGGGAGGGGAGGGAGACAGCTGAAGCCGAGTCCAGAAGGGCGGCGATGGAAGAGCTGCAGCTGGGTCAGAGCCTGGAGGGAGGGCGGGGCCTTCACTGAGGACCCCCCGAGGCCAGCCCTAGGCCCTGGCGGTCGCGCAGGCGCCCTTGGCCTGTGCGGTGTGTGGGGGGTTGAACCCAAGCCCGCAGGGCTCCCGGAGCGGCCAGAGAAAGAAGGGCCCATGGAGAGGTAGGCGAGGTGGGCAGGGGGCGCCACCTTACTCTCCTCAGCTCCCTGAGGGAGAGAGAGAGAGACAGAGACAGAGAGAGAGATCCCTGACCTCTGAGTCTCTGCCTCCACCGCTGGCTGGTGCCAACTCCCGCGCCATCCCACTTCCAGCCATCACCCCCCACGCCTGCCCCGGGGCCAGCCCCACCACAGACAGGCCGGTTGGTTCCTGCTCACCTCTGTGCCGTCCCTTCCCGACCTGACCCCAGTGCAGGGGATAAGCTTCAGACAAGTCTTTCCATGTCCCTCTGCATGACAATAGACTTCCTCCCCTCTCCCATTCCACAGGCCCACCCGGGACAGCCACCTTTGTCATTAGCTCAGGAGAGGATGCAAGATGAGAATCTCTGCTATTGTGTGGGGAGACTCAGTTTCCCGGGTTTCCCCATGGACACATGTTCTTCAGCTGGGTCTGATTTTCTCCAGACAAGCTGTCTTGGGAAGGATTTGGCCAGCCCTAAGAACCTGAAGGGAAAGGGCGGAGGGGGGTTCTCTCTCTGCCCCCGACAGCCCCGAGCTGGGTCGGTCCCTCAGACCTGGCCAGGGGCAGCCCATCCCCCGGCGCCCTTCCCCGGGGCATCCAAGGGCAGGCTCGGCGCCAGCCCCACCCCGCTCGCCACTGCCCCGACCATCGTCCTCCCTCGGGGGGCCTGGGCAGGACAGGGACCCGGCTGTGGGAGGCCTCCAGATCTCAGGCCTGGCACACCGTTTACCAGGCTGCTTCCTCCTCTGACGGGGGCCCAGCACACGCCCCAGGAGACTTGGCAGCCGCCCCCAGGGCTCTATCCTCTGGAACTCGTCCCCTTGGAAGGGGCCTGGCCCAGGTGCCAGGTTCGGCTGGTCGGCCAGCCTCCTTTGGAGAAAGCAGGCAAGCCGAGCCAGGCTTGCAGTGGCCCTGGCGTGACACCTGCCACCTCAGGCAGAGGGCCTCCCGCGTGCCCTCCATGGCGGGTTTCTCCCCGGAGCCGTGGCCTGGGCACTAGGAAGGCCGGGCCTCCCCGACTCCCGGGAGGAGGGGCTAGCCCAGTTGCGCCCTGGCCCCCAAACCCTCTGGTGCCATCTGCCTGTCTCGGCACTTCTGACTCCATAGAGCCTTTCCTACATCTGGGCTGCCTGCCGTGGCAAAGTGCAGGCGTGGGGTGAGGCCATGGTTTTGTCTTTCCAGGAAAAAATGAGCCCCTGGCCGAAGCAGCAGGCCCAGGCAGAGCCTTGAGCTTGAAGCCCAGTAGGTCTGTGGCCGTCAGGGCCAGAGCCATGCTTTCAAGGCAGGGAAGCGGCCTGCAAGCTGAGTGGGAGTGGGGGAGGGGAGGGAGACAGCTGAAGCCGAGTCCAGAAGGGCGGCGATGGAAGAGCTGCAGCTGGGTCAGAGCCTGGAGGGAGGGCGGGGCCTTCACTGAGGACCCCCCCCCCGGAGGCCAGCCCTAGGCCCCGGCGGTCACGCATGCGCCCTTGGCCTGTGCGGTGTGTGGGGGGTTGAACCCAAGCCCGCAGGGCTCCCGGAGCGGCCAGAGAAAGAAGGGCCCATGGAGAGGTAGGCGAGGTGGGCAGGGGGCGCCAGCTTACTCTCCTCAGTTCCCTGAGGGAGAGAGAGAGAGACAGAGACAGAGAGAGAGATCCCTGACCTCTGAGTCTCTGCCTCCACCGCTGGCTGGTACCAACTCACGCGCCATCCCACTTCCAGCCATCACCCCCACGCCTGCCCCGGGGCCAGCCCCACCACAGAGAGGCCGGTTGGTTCCTGCTCACCTCTGTGCCGTCCCTTCCCGACCTGACCCCAGTGCAGGGGATAAGCTTCAGACAAGTCTTTCCATGTCCCTCTGCATGACAATAGACTTCCTCCCCTCTCCCATTCCACAGGCCCACCAGGGACATCCACCTTTGTCATTAGCTCAGGAGAGGATGCAAGATGAGAATCTCTGCTATTGTGTGGGGAGACTCAGTTTCCCGGGTTTCCCCCATGGACACATGTTCTTCAGCTGGGTCTGATTTTCTCCAGACAAGCTGTCTTGGGAAGGATTTGGCCAGCCCTAAGAACCTGAAGGGAAAGGGCGGAGGGGGGTTCTCTCTCTGCCCCCGACAGCCCCGAGCTGGGTCGGTCCCTCAGACCTGGCCAGGGGCAGCCCATCCCCCGGCGCCCTTCCCCGGGGCATCCAAGGGCAGGCTCGGCGCCAGCCCCACCCCGCTCGCCACTGCCCGACCATCGTCCTCCCTCGGGGGGCCTGGGCAGGACAGGGACCCGGCTGTGGGAGGCCTCCAGATCTCAGGCCTGGCACACCGTTTACCAGGCTGCTTCCTCCTCTGACGGGGGCCCAGCACACGCCCCAGGAGACTTGGCAGCCGCCCCCAGGGCTCTATCCTCTGGAACTCGTCCCCTTGGAAGGGGCCTGGCCCAGGTGCCAGGTTCGGCTGGTCGGCCAGCCTCCTTTGGAGAAAGCAGGCAAGCCGAGCCAGGCTTGCAGTGGCCCTGGCGTGACACCTGCCACCTCAGGCAGAGGGCCTCCCGCGTGCCCTCCATGGCGGGTTTCTCCCCGGAGCCGTGGCCTGGGCACTAGGAAGGCCAGGCCTCCCCGACTCCCGGGAGGAGGGGCTAGCCCACTTGCGCCCTGGCCCCCAAACCCTCTGGTGCCATCTGCCTGTCTCGGCACTTCTGACTCCACAGAGCCTTTCCTACATCTGGGCTGCCTGCCGTGGCAAAGTGCAGGCGTGGGGTGAGGCCATGGTTTTGTCTTTCCAGGAAAAAATGAGCCCCTGGCCGAAGCAGCAGGCCCAGGCAGAGCCTTGAGCTTGAAGCCCAGTAGGTCTGTGGCCCTCAGGGCCAGAGCCATGCTTTCAAGGCAGGGAAGCGGCCTGCAAGCTGAGTGGGAGTGGGGGAGGGGAGGGAGACAGCTGAAGCCGAGTCCAGAAGGGCGGCGATGGAAGAGCTGCAGCTGGGTCAGAGCCTGGAGGGAGGGCGGGGCCTTCACTGAGGACCCCCCCCCCCCCCGAGGCCAGCCCTAGGCCCCGGCGGTCACGCATGCGCCCTTGGCCTGTGCGGTGTGTGGGGGGTTGAACCCAAGCCCGCAGGGCTCCCGGAGCGGCCAGAGAAAGAAGGGCCCATGGAGAGGTAGGCGAGGTGGGCAGGGGGCGCCAGCTTACTCTCCTCAGCTCCCTGAGGGAGAGAGAGAGAGACAGAGACAGAGAGAGAGATCCCTGACCTCTGAGTCTCTGCCTCCACCGCTGGCTGGTGCCAACTCACGCGCCATCCCACTTCCAGCCATCACCCCCACGCCTGCCCCGGGGCCAGCCCCACCACAGAGAGGCCGGTTGGTTCCTGCTCACCTCTGTGCCGTCCCTTCCCGACCTGACCCCAGTGCAGGGGATAAGCTTCAGACAAGTCTTTCCATGTCCCTCTGCATGACAATAGACTTCCTCCCCTCTCCCATTCCACAGGCCCACCCGGGACAGCCACCTTTGTCATTAGCTCAGGAGAGGATGCAAGATGAGAATCTCTGCTATTGTGTGGGGAGACTCAGTTTCCCGGGTTTCCCCCATGGACACATGTTCTTCAGCTGGGTCTGATTTTCTCCAGACAAGCTGTCTTGGGAAGGATTTGGCCAGCCCTAAGAACCTGAAGGGAAAGGGCGGAGGGGGGTTCTCTCTCTGCCCCCGACAGCCCCGAGCTGGGTCGGTCCCTCAGACCTGGCCAGGGGCAGCCCATCCCCCGGCGCCCTTCCCCGGGGCATCCAAGGGCAGGCTCGGCGCCAGCCCCACCCCGCTCGCCACTGCCCGACCATCGTCCTCCCTCGGGGGGCCTGGGCAGGACAGGGACCCGGCTGTGGGAGGCCTCCAGATCTCAGGCCTGGCACACCGTTTACCAGGCTGCTTCCTCCTCTGACGGGGGGCCCAGCACACGCCCCAGGAGACTTGGCAGCCGCCCCCAGGGCTCTATCCTCTGGAACTCGTCCCCTTGGAAGGGGCCTGGCCCAGGTGCCAGGTTCGGCTGGTCGGCCAGCCTCCTTTGGAGAAAGCAGGCAAGCCGAGCCAGGCTTGCAGTGGCCCTGGCGTGACACCTGCCACCTCAGGCAGAGGGCCTCCCGCGTGCCCTCCATGGCGGGTTTCTCCCCGCAGCCGTGGCCTGGGCACTAGGAAGGCCGGGCCTCCCCGACTCCCGGGAGGAGGGGTTAGCCCAGTTGCGCCCTGGCCCCCAAACCCTCTGGTGCCATCTGCCTGTCTCGGCACTTCTGACTCCACAGAGCCTTTCCTACATCTGGGCTGCCTGCCGTGGCAAAGTGCAGGCGTGGGGTGAGGCCATGGTTTTGTCTTTCCAGGAAAAAATGAGCCCCTGGCCGAAGCAGCAGGCCCAGGCAGAGCCTTGAGCTTGAAGCCCAGTAGGTCTGTGGCCCTCAGGGCCAGAGCCATGCTTTCAAGGCAGGGAAGCGGCCTGCAAGCTGAGTGGGAGTGGGGGAGGGGAGGGAGACAGCTGAAGCCTAGTCCAGAAGGGCGGCGATGGAAGAGCTGCAGCTGGGTCAGAGCCTGGAGGGAGGGCGGGGGCCTTCACTGAGGACCCCCCGAGGCCAGCCCTAGGCCCTGGCGGTCGCGCAGGCGCCCTTGGCCTGTGCGGTGTGTGTGGGGTTGAACCCAAGCCCGCAGGGCTCCCGGAGCGGCCAGAGAAAGAAGGGCCCATGGAGAGGTAGGCGAGGTGGGCAGGGGGCGCCACCTTACTCTCCTCAGCTCCCTGAGGGAGAGAGAGAGAGACAGAGACAGAGAGAGAGATCCCTGACCTCTGAGTCTCTGCCTCCACCGCTGGCTGGTGCCAACTCCCGCGCCATCCCACTTCCAGCCATCACCCCCACGCCTGCCCTGGGGCCAGCCCCACCACAGACAGGCCGGTTGGTTCCTGCTCACCTCTGTGCCGTCCCTTCCCGACCTGACCCCAGTGCAGGGGATAAGCTTCAGACAAGTCTTTCCATGTCCCTCTGCATGACAATAGACTTCCTCCCCTCTCCCATTCCACAGGCCCACCCGGGACAGCCACCTTTGTCATTAGCTCAGGAGAGGATGCAAGATGAGAATCTCTGCTATTGTGTGGGGAGACTCAGTTTCCCGGGTTTCCCCCATGGACACATGTTCTTCAGCTGGGTCTGATTTTCTCCAGACAAGCTGTCTTGGGAAGGATTTGGCCAGCCCTAAGAACCTGAAGGGAAAGGGCGGAGGGGGGGTTCTCTCTCTGCCCCCGACAGCCCCGAGCTGTGTCGGTCCCTCAGACCTGGCCAGGGGCACGCCATCCCCCGGCGCCCTTCCCCGGGGCATCCAAGGGCAGGCTCGGCGCCAGCCCCACCCCGCTCGCCACTGCCCGACCATCGTCCTCCCTCGGGGGGCCTGGGCAGGACAGGGACCCGGCTGTGGGAGGCCTCCAGATCTCAGGCCTGGCACACCGTTTACCAGGCTGCTTCTTCCTCTGACGGGGGCCCAGCACACGCCCCAGGAGACTTGGCAGCCGCCCCCAGGGCTCTATCCTCTGGAACTCGTCCCCTTGGAAGGGGCCTGGCCCAGGTGCCAGGTTCGGCTGGTCGGCCAGCCTCCTTTGGAGAAAGCAGGCAAGCCGAGCCAGGCTTGCAGTGGCCCTGGCGTGACACCTGCCACCTCAGGCAGAGGGCCTCCCGCGTGCCCTCCATGGCGGGTTTCTCCCCGGAGCCGTGGCCTGGGCACTAGGAAGGCCAGGCCTCCCCGACTCCCGGGAGGAGGGGCTAGCCCACTTGCGCCCTGGCCCCCAAACCCTCTGGTGCCATCTGCCTGTCTCGGCACTTCTGACTCCACAGAGCCTTTCCTACATCTGGGCTGCCTGCCGTGGCAAAGTGCAGGCGTGGGGGTGAGGCCATGGTTTTGTCTTTCCAGGAAAAAATGAGCCCCTGGCCGAAGCAGCAGGCCCAGGCAGAGCCTTGAGCTTGAAGCCCAGTAGGTCTGTGGCCCTCAGGGCCAGAGCCATGCTTTCAAGGCAGGGAAGCGGCCTGCAAGCTGAGTGGGAGTGGGGGAGGGGAGGGAGACAGCTGAAGCCGAGTCCAGAAGGGCGGCGATGGAAGAGCTGCAGCTGGGTCAGAGCCTGGAGGGAGGGCGGGGCCTTCACTGAGGACCCCCCCCCCCCGAGGCCAGCCCTAGGCCCCGGCGGTCACGCATGCGCCCTTGGCCTGTGCGGTGTGTGGGGGGTTGAACCCAAGCCCGCAGGGCTCCCGGAGCGGCCAGAGAAAGAAGGGCCCATGGAGAGGTAGGCGAGGTGGGCAGGGGGGCGCCAGCTTACTCTCCTCAGCTCCCTGAGGGAGAGAGAGAGAGACAGAGACAGAGAGAGAGATCCCTGACCTCTGAGTCTCTGCCTCCACCGCTGGCTGGTGCCAACTCACGCGCCATCCCACTTCCAGCCATCACCCCCACGCCTGCCCCGGGGCCAGCCCCACCACAGACAGGCCGGTTGGTTCCTGCTCACCTCTGTGCCGTCCCTTCCCGACCTGACCCCAGTGCAGGGGATAAGCTTCAGACAAGTCTTTCCATGTCCCTCTGCATGACAATAGACTTCCTCCCCTCTCCCATTCCACAGGCCCACCCGGGACAGCCACCTTTGTCATTAGCTCAGGAGAGGATGCAAGATGAGAATCTCTGCTATTGTGTGGGGAGACTCAGTTTCCCGGGTTTCCCCCATGGACACATGTTCTTCAGCTGGGTCTGATTTTCTCCAGACAAGCTGTCTTGGGAAGGATTTGGCCAGCCCTAAGAACCTGAAGGGAAAGGGCGGAGGGGGGTTCTCTCTCTGCCCCCGACAGCCCCGAGCTGGGTCGGTCCCTCAGACCTGGCCAGGGGCACCCCATCCCCCGGCGCCCTTCCCCGGGGCATCCAAGGGCAGGCTCGGCGCCAGCCCCACCCCGCTCGCCACTGCCCGACCATCGTCCTCCCTCGGGGGGCCTGGGCAGGACAGGGACCCGGCTGTGGGAGGCCTCCAGATCTCAGGCCTGGCACACCGTTTACCAGGCTGCTTCCTCCTCTGACGGGGGCCCAGCACACGCCCCAGGAGACTTGGCAGCCGCCCCCAGGGCTCTAGCCTCTGGAACTCGTCCCCTTGGAAGGGGCCTGGCCCAGGTGCCAGGTTCGGCTGGTCGGCCAGCCTCCTTTGGAGAAAGCAGGCAAGCCGAGCCAGGCTTGCAGTGGCCCTGGCGTGACACCTGCCACCTCAGGCAGAGGGCCTCCCGCGTGCCCTCCATGGCGGGTTTCTCCCCGGAGCCGTGGCCTGGGCACTAGGAAGGCCGGGCCTCCCCGACTCCCGGGAGGAGGGGCTAGCCCAGTTGCGCCCTGGCCCCCAAACCCTCTGGTGCCATCTGCCTGTCTCGGCACTTCTGACTCCACAGAGCCTTTCCTACATCTGGGCTGCCTGCCGTGGCAAAGTGCAGGCGTGGGGTGAGGCCATGGTTTTGTCTTTCCAGGAAAAAATGAGCCCCTGGCCGAAGCAGCAGGCCCAGGCAGAGCCTTGAGCTTGAAGCCCAGTACGTCTGTGGCCCTCAGGGCCAGAGCCATGCTTTCAAGGCAGGGAAGCGGCCTGCAAGCTGAGTGGGAGTGGGGGAGGGGAGGGAGACAGCTGAAGCCGAGTCCAGAAGGGCGGCGATGGAAGAGCTGCAGCTGGGTCAGAGCCTGGAGGGAGGGCGGGGCCTTCACTGAGGACCCCCCGAGGCCAGCCCTAGGCCCTGGCGGTCGCGCAGGCGCCCTTGGCCTGTGCGGTGTGTGGGGGGTTGAACCCAAGCCCGCAGGGCTCCCGGAGCGGCCAGAGAAAGAAGGGCCCATGGAGAGGTAGGCGAGGTGGGCAGGGGGCGCCACCTTACTCTCCTCAGCTCCCTGAGGGAGAGAGAGAGAGACAGAGACAGAGAGAGAGATCCCTGACCTCTGAGTCTCTGCCTCCACCGCTGGCTGGTGCCAACTCCCGCGCCATCCCACTTCCAGCCATCACCCCCACGCCTGCCCCGGGGCCAGCCCCACCACAGACAGGCCGGTTGGTTCCTGCTCACCTCTGTGCCGTCCCTTCCCGACCTGACCCCAGTGCAGGGGATAAGCTTCAGACAAGTCTTTCCATGTCCCTCTGCATGACAATAGACTTCCTCCCCTCTCCCATTCCACAGGCCCACCCGGGACAGCCACCTTTGTCATTAGCTCAGGAGAGGATGCAAGATGAGAATCTCTGCTATTGTGTGGGGAGACTCAGTTTCCCGGGTTTCCCCCATGGACACATGTTCTTCAGCTGGGTCTGATTTTCTCCAGACAAGCTGTCTTGGGAAGGATTTGGCCAGCCCTAAGAACCTGAAGGGAAAGGGCGGAGGGGGGTTCTCTCTCTGCCCCCGACAGCCCCGAGCTGGGTCGGTCCCTCAGACCTGGCCAGGGGCAGCCCATCCCCCGGCGCCCTTCCCCGGGGCATCCAAGGGCAGGCTCGGCGCCAGCCCCACCCCGCTCGCCACTGCCCGACCATCGTCCTCCCTCGGGGGGCCTGGGCAGGACAGGGACCCGGCTGTGGGAGGCCTCCAGATCTCAGGCCTGGCACACCGTTTACCAGGCTGCTTCCTCCTCTGACGGGGGCCCAGCACACGCCCCAGGAGACTTGGCAGCCGCCCCCAGGGCTCTATCCTCTGGAACTCGTCCCCTTGGAAGGGGCCTGGCCCAGGTGCCAGGTTCGGCTGGTCGGCCAGCCTCCTTTGGAGAAAGCAGGCAAGCCGAGCCAGGCTTGCAGTGGCCCTGGCGTGACACCTGCCACCTCAGGCAGAGGGCCTCCCGCGTGCCCTCCATGGCGGGTTTCTCCCCGGAGCCGTGGCCTGGGCACTAGGAAGGCCGGGACTCCCCGACTCCCGGGAGGAGGGGCTAGCCCAGTTGCGCCCTGGCCCCCAAACCCTCTGGTGCCATCTGCCTGTCTCGGCACTTCTGACTCCACAGAGCCTTTCCTACATCTGGGCTGCCTGCCGTGGCAAAGTGCAGGCGTGGGGTGAGGCCATGGTTTTGTCTTTCCAGGAAAAAATGAGCCCCTGGCCGAAGCAGCAGGCCCAGGCAGAGCCTTGAGCTTGAAGCCCAGTAGGTCTGTGGCCCTCAGGGCCAGAGCCATGCTTTCAAGGCAGGGAAGCGGCCTGCAAGCTGAGTGGGAGTGGGGGAGGGGAGGGAGACAGCTGAAGCCGAGTCCAGAAGGGCGGCGATGGAAGAGCTGCAGCTGGGTCAGAGCCTGGAGGGAGGGCGGGGCCTTCACTGAGGACCCCCCCCCGGAGGCCAGCCCTAGGCCCCGGCGGTCACGCATGCGCCCTTGGCCTGTGCGGTGTGTGGGGGGTTGAACCCAAGCCCGCAGGGCTCCCGGAGCGGCCAGAGAAAGAAGGGCCCATGGAGAGGTAGGCGAGGTGGGCAGGGGGCGCCAGCTTACTCTCCTCAGCTCCCTGAGGGAGAGAGAGAGAGACAGAGACAGAGAGAGAGATCCCTGACCTCTGAGTCTCTGCCTCCACCGCTGGCTGGTACCAACTCACGCGCCATCCCACTTCCAGCCATCACCCCCACGCCTGCCCCGGGGCCAGCCCCACCACAGAGAGGCCGGTTGGTTCCTGCTCACCTCTGTGCCGTCCCTTCCCGACCTGACCCCAGTGCAGGGGATAAGCTTCAGACAAGTCTTTCCATGTCCCTCTGCATGACAATAGACTTCCTCCCCTCTCCCATTCCACAGGCCCACCAGGGACATCCACCTTTGTCATTAGCTCAGGAGAGGATGCAAGATGAGAATCTCTGCTATTGTGTGGGGAGACTCAGTTTCCCGGGTTTCCCCCATGGACACATGTTCTTCAGCTGGTTCTGATTTTCTCCAGACAAGCTGTCTTGGGAAGGATTTGGCCAGCCCTAAGAACCTGAAGGGAAAGGGCGGAGGGGGGTTCTCTCTCTGCCCCCGACAGCCCCGAGCTGGGTCGGTCCCTCAGACCTGGCCAGGGGCACCCCATCCCCCGGCGCCCTTCCCCGGGGCATCCAAGGGCAGGCTCGGCGCCAGCCCCACCCCGCTCGCCACTGCCCGACCATCGTCCTCCCTCGGGGGGCCTGGGCAGGACAGGGACCCGGCTGTGGGAGGCCTCCAGATCTCAGGCCTGGCACACCGTTTACCAGGCTGCTTCCTCCTCTGACGGGGGCCCAGCACACGCCCCAGGAGACTTGGCAGCCGCCCCCAGGGCTCTATCCTCTGGAACTCGTCCCCTTGGAAGGGGCCTGGCCCAGGTGCCAGGTTCGGCTGGTCGGCCAGCCTCCTTTGGAGAAAGCAGGCAAGCCGAGCCAGGCTTGCAGTGGCCCTGGCGTGACACCTGCCACCTCAGGCAGAGGGCCTCCCGCGTGCCCTCCATGGCGGGTTTCTCCCCGGAGCCGTGGCCTGGGCACTAGGAAGGCCGGGCCTCCCCGACTCCCGGGAGGAGGGGCTAGCCCAGTTGCGCCCTGGCCCCCAAACCCTCTGGTGCCATCTGCCTGTCTCGGCACTTCTGACTCCACAGAGCCTTTCCTACATCTGGGCTGCCTGCCGTGGCAAAGTGCAGGCGTGGGGTGAGGCCATGGTTTTGTCTTTCCAGGAAAAAATGAGCCCCTGGCCGAAAGAGCAGGCCCAGGCAGAGCCTTGAGCTTGAAGCCCAGTAGGTCTGTGGCCCTCAGGGCCAGAGCCATGCTTTCAAGGCAGGGAAGCGGCCTGCAAGCTGAGTGGGAGTGGGGGAGGGGAGGGAGACAGCTGAAGCCGAGTCCAGAAGGGCGGCGATGGAAGAGCTGCAGCTGGGTCAGAGCCTGGAGGGAGGGCGGGGCCTTCACTGAGGACCCCCCGAGGCCAGCCCTAGGCCCTGGCGGTCGCGCAGGCGCCCTTGGCCTGTGCGGTGTGTGGGGGGTTGAACCCAAGCCCGCAGGGCTCCCGGAGCGGCCAGAGAAAGAAGGGCCCATGGAGAGGTAGGCGAGGTGGGCAGGGGGCGCCACCTTACTCTCCTCAGCTCCCTGAGGGAGAGAGAGAGAGACAGAGACAGAGAGAGAGATCCCTGACCTCTGAGTCTCTGCCTCCACCGCTGGCTGGTGCCAACTCCCGCGCCATCCCACTTCCAGCCATCACCCCCACGCCTGCCCCGGGGCCAGCCCCACCACAGACAGGCCGGTTGGTTCCTGCTCACCTCTGTGCCGTCCCTTCCCGACCTGACCCCAGTGCAGGGGATAAGCTTCAGACAAGTCTTTCCATGTCCCTCTGCATGACAATAGACTTCCTCCCCTCTCCCATTCCACAGGCCCACCCGGGACAGCCACCTTTGTCATTAGCTCAGGAGAGGATGCAAGATGAGAATCTCTGCTATTGTGTGGGGAGACTCAGTTTCCCGGGTTTCCCCCATGGACACATGTTCTTCAGCTGGGTCTGATTTTCTCCAGACAAGCTGTCTTGGGAAGGATTTGGCCAGCCCTAAGAACCTGAAGGGAAAGGGCGGAGGGGGGTTCTCTCTCTGCCCCCGACAGCCCCGAGCTGGGTCGGTCCCTCAGACCTGGCCAGGGGCAGCCCATCCCCCGGCGCCCTTCCCCGGGGCATCCAAGGGCAGGCTCGGCGCCAGCCCCACCCCGCTCGCCACTGCCCGACCATCGTCCTCCCTCGGGGGGCCTGGGCAGGACAGGGACCCGGCTGTGGGAGGCCTCCAGATCTCAGGCCTGGCACACCGTTTACCAGGCTGCTTCCTCCTCTGACGGGGGCCCAGCACACGCCCCAGGAGACTTGGCAGCCGCCCCCAGGGCTCTATCCTCTGGAACTCGTCCCCTTGGAAGGGGCCTGGCCCAGGTGCCAGGTTCGGCTGGTCGGCCAGCCTCCTTTGGAGAAAGCAGGCAAGCCGAGCCAGGCTTGCAGTGGCCCTGGCGTGACACCTGCCACCTCAGGCAGAGGGCCTCCCGCGTGCCCTCCATGGCGGGTTTCTCCCCGGAGCCGTGGCCTGGGCACTAGGAAGGCCGGGCCTCCCCGACTCCCGGGAGGAGGGGCTAGCCCAGTTGCGCCCTGGCCCCCAAACCCTCTGGTGCCATCTGCCTGTCTCGGCACTTCTGACTCCACAGAGCCTTTCCTACATCTGGGCTGCCTGCCGTGGCAAAGTTCAGGCGTGGGGTGAGGCCATGGTTTTGTCTTTCCAGGAAAAAATGAGCCCCTGGCCGAAGCAGCAGGCCCAGGCAGAGCCTTGAGCTTGAAGCCCAGTAGGTCTGTGGCCCTCAGGGCCAGAGCCATGCTTTCAAGGCAGGGAAGCGGCCTGCAAGCTGAGTGGGAGTGGGGGAGGGGAGGGAGACAGCTGAAGCCGAGTCCAGAAGGGCGGCGATGGAAGAGCTGCAGCTGGGTCAGAGCCTGGAGGGAGGGCGGGGCCTTCACTGAGGACCCCCCCCCCGGAGGCCAGCCCTAGGCCCCGGCGGTCACGCATGCGCCCTTGGCCTGTGCGGTGTGTGGGGGGTTGAACCCAAGCCCGCAGGGCTCCCGGAGCGGCCAGAGAAAGAAGGGCCCATGGAGAGGTAGGCGAGGTGGGCAGGGGGCGCCAGCTTACTCTCCTCAGCTCCCTGAGGGAGAGAGAGAGAGACAGAGACAGAGAGAGAGATCCCTGACCTCTGAGTCTCTGCCTCCACCGCTGGCTGGTACCAACTCACGCGCCATCCCACTTCCAGCCATCACCCCCACGCCTGCCCCGGGGCCAGCCCCACCACAGAGAGGCCGGTTGGTTCCTGCTCACCTCTGTGCCGTCCCTTCCCGACCTGACCCGAGTGCAGGGGATAAGCTTCAGACAAGTCTTTCCATGTCCCTCTGCATGACAATAGACTTCCTCCCCTCTCCCATTCCACAGGCCCACCAGGGACATCCACCTTTGTCATTAGCTCAGGAGAGGATGCAAGATGAGAATCTCTGC
>NW_026691648.1:0-61191 GCF_020826845.1 Diceros bicornis minor
CTGGGCAGGACAGGGACCCGGCTGTGGGAGGCCTCCAGATCTCAGGCCTGGCACACCGTTTACCAGGCTGCTTCCTCCTCTGACGGGGGCCCAGCACACGCCCCAGGAGACTTGGCAGCCGCCCCCAGGGCTCTATCCTCTGCAACTCGTCCCCTTGGAAGGGGCCTGGCCCAGGTGCCAGGTTCGGCTGGTCGGCCAGCCTCCTTTGGAGAAAGCAGGCAAGCCGAGCCAGGCTTGCAGTGGCCCTGGCGTGACACCTGCCACCTCAGGCAGAGGGCCTCCCGCGTGCCCTCCATGGCGGGTTTCTCCCCGGAGCCGTGGCCTGGGCACTAGGAAGGCCGGGCCTCCCCGACTCCCGGGAGGAGGGGCTAGCCCACTTGCGCCCTGGCCCCCAAACCCTCTGGTGCCATCTGCCTGTCTCGGCACTTCTGACTCCACAGAGCCTTTCCTACATCTGGGCTGCCTGCCGTGGCAAAGTGCAGGCGTGGGGTGAGGCCATGGCTTTGTCTTTCCAGGAAAAAATGAGCCCCTGGCCGAAGCAGCAGGCCCAGGCAGAGCCTTGAGCTTGAAGCCCAGTAGGTCTGTGGCCCTCAGGGCCAGAGCCATGCTTTCAAGGCAGGGAAGCGGCCTGCAAGCTGAGTGGGAGTGGGGGAGGGGAGGGAGACAGCTGAAGCCGAGTCCAGAAGGGCGGCGATGGAAGAGCTGCAGCTGGGTCAGAGCCTGGAGGGAGGGCGGGGCCTTCACTGAGGACCCCCCCCCCACCCGAGACCCAGCCCCTAGGCCCCCGGCGGTAGCGCATGCGCCCTTGGCCTGTGCGGTGTGTGGGGGCTTGAACCCCAAGCCCGCAGGGCTCCCGGAGGCGGCCAGAGAAAGAAGGGCCCATGGAGAGGTAGGCGAGGTGGGCAGGGGGCGCCACCTTAACTCTCCTCAGCTCCCTGAGGGAGAGAGACAGAGACAGAGACAGAGAGAGAGATCCCTGACCTCTGAGTCTCTGCCTCCACCGCCTGGCTGGTGCCAACTCACGCGCCATCCCACTTCCAGCCATCACCCCACGCCTGCCCCGGGGCCAGCCCCACCACAGAGAGGCCGGTTGGTTCCTGCTCACCTCTGTGCCGTCCCTTCCCGACCTGACCCCAGTGCAGGGATAAGCTTCAGACAAGTCTTTCCATGTCCCTCTGCATGACAATAGACTTCCTCCCCTCTCCCATTCCACAGGCCCACCCACCCGGGACATCCACCTTTGTCATTAGCTCAGGAGAGGATGCAAGATGAGAATCTCTGCTATTGTGTGGGGGAGACTCAGTTTCCCGGGTTTCCCCCATGGACACATGTTCTTCAGCTGGGTCTGATTTTCTCCAGACAAGCTGTCTTGGGAAGGATTTGGCCAGCCCTAAGAACCTGAAGGGAAAGGGCGGAGGGGGGTTCTCTCTCTGCCCCCGACAGCCCCGAGCTGGGTCGGTCCCTCAGACCTGGCAGGGGCAGCCCATCCTCCGGCGCCCTTCCCCGGGGCATCCAAGGGCAGGCTCGGCGCCAGCCCCACCACGCCTCGCCACTGCCCGACCAATCGTCCTCCCTCGGGGGGCCTGGGCAGGACAGGGACCCGGCTGTGGGAGGCCTCCAGATCTCAGGCCTGGCACACCGTTTACCAGGCTGCTTCCTCCTCTGACGGGGGGCCCAGCACACGCCCCAGGAGACTTGGCAGCCGCCCCCAGGGCTCTATCCTCTGCAACTCGTCCCCTTGGAAGGGGCCTGGCCCAGGTGCCAGGTTCGGCTGGTCGGCCAGCCTCCTTTGGAGAAAGCAGGCAAGCCGAGCCAGGCTTGCAGTGGCCCTGGCGTGACACCTGCCACCTCAGGCAGAGGGCCTCCCGCGTGCCCTCCATGGCGGGTTTCTCCCCGGAGCCGTGGCCTGGGCACTAGGAAGGCCGGGCCTCCCCGACTCCCGGGAGGAGGGGCTAGCCCAGTTGCGCCCTGGCCCCCAAACCCTCTGGTGCCATCTGCCTGTCTCGGCACTTCTGACTCCACAGAGCCTTTCCTACATCTGGGCTGCCTGCCGTGGCAAAGTGCAGGCGAGGGGTGAGGCCATGGCTTTGTCTTTCCAGGAAAAAATGAGCCCTGGCCGAAGCAGCAGGCCCAGGCAGAGCCTTGAGCTTGAAGCCAGTAGGTCTGTGGCCCTCAGGGCCAGAGCCATGCTTTCAAGGCAGGGAAGCGGCCTGCAAGCTGAGTGGGAGTGGGGGAGGGGAGGGAGACAGCTGAAGCCGAGTCCAGAAGGGCGGCGATGGAAGAGCTGCAGCTGGGTCAGAGCCTGGAGGGAGGGCGGGGCCTTCACTGAGGACCCCCCCCCCCCCCCCGAGGCCAGCCCTAGGCCCCGGCGGTCGCGCATGCGCCCTTGGCCTGTGCGGTGTGTGGGGGCTTGAACCCAAGCCCGCAGGGCTCCCGGAGCGGCCAGAGAAAGAAGGGCCCATGGAGAGGTAGGCGAGGTGGGCAGGGGGCGCCACCTTACTCTCCTCAGCTCCCTGAGGGAGAGAGACAGAGACAGAGACAGAGAGAGAGATCCCTGACCTCTGAGTCTCTGCCTCCACCGCTGGCTGGTGCCAACTCACGCGCCATCCCACTTCAGCCATCACCCCCCACGCCTGCCCCGGGGCCAGCCCCACCACAGAGAGGCCGGTTGGTTCCTGCTCACCTCTGTGCCGTCCCTTCCCGACCTGACCCCAGTGCAGGGGATAAGCTTCAGACAAGTCTTTCCATGTCCCTCTGCATGACAATAGACTTCCTCCCCTCTCCCATTCCACAGGCCCACCCACCCGGGACATCCACCTTTGTCATTAGCTCAGGAGAGGATGCAAGATGAGAATCTCTGCTATTGTGTGGGGAGACTCAGTTTCCCGGGTTTCCCCCATGGACACATGTTCTTCAGCTGGGTCTGATTTTCTCCAGACAAGCTGTCTTGGGAAGGATTTGGCCAGCCCTAAGAACCTGAAGGGAAAGGGCGGAGGGGGTTCTCTCTCTGCCCCCGACAGCCCCGAGCTGGGTCGGTCCCTCAGACCTGGCCAGGGGCAGCCCATCCCCCGGCGCCCTTCCCCGGGGCATCCAAGGGCAGGCTCGGCGCCAGCCCCACCCCCGCTCGCCACTGCCCGACCATCGTCCTCCCTCGGGGGGGCCTGGGCAGGACAGGGACCCGGCTGTGGGAGGCCTCCAGATCTCAGGCCTGGCACACCGTTTACCAGGCTGCTTCCTCCTCTGACGGGGGCCCAGCACACGCCCCAGGAGACTTGGCAGCCGCCCCCAGGGCTCTATCCTCTGCAACTCGTCCCCTTGGAAGGGGCCTGGCCCAGGTGCCAGGTTCGGCTGGTCGGCCAGCCTCCTTTGGAGAAAGCAGGCAAGCCGAGCCAGGCTTGCAGTGGCCCTGGCGTGACACCTGCCACCTCAGGCAGAGGGCCTCCCGCGTGCCCTCCATGGCGGGTTTCTCCCCGGAGCCGTGGCCTGGGCACTAGGAAGGCCGGGCCTCCCCGACTCCCGGGAGGAGGGGCTAGCCCAGTTGCGCCCTGGCCCCCAAACCCTCTGGTGCCATCTGCCTGTCTCGGCACTTCTGACTCCACAGAGCCTTTCCTACATCTGGGCTGCCTGCCGTGGCAAAGTGCAGGCGTGGGGGTGAGGGCCATGGCTTTGTCTTTCCAGGAAAAAATGAGCCCCTGGCCGAAGCAGCAGGCCCAGGCAGAGCCTTGAGCTTGAAGCCCAGTAGGTCTGTGGCCCTCAGGGCCAGAGCCATGCTTTCAAGGCAGGGAAGCGGCCTGCAAGCTGAGTGGGAGTGGGGGAGGGGAGGGAGACAGCTGAAGCCGAGTCCAGAAGGGCGGCGATGGAAGAGCTGCAGCTGGGTCAGAGCCTGGAGGGAGGGCGGGGCCTTCAATGAGGACCCCCCCCCCCCGAGGCCAGCCCTAGGCCCCGGCGGTCGCGCATGCGCCCTTGGCCTGTGCGGTGTGTGGGGGCTTGAACCCAAGCCCGCAGGGCTCCCGGAGCGGCCAGAGAAAGAAGGGCCCATGGAGAGGTAGGCGAGGTGGGCAGGGGGCGCCACCTTACTCTCCTCAGCTCCCTGAGGGAGAGAGACAGAGACAGAGACAGAGAGAGAGATCCCTGACCTCTGAGTCTCTGCCTCCACCGCTGGCTGGTGCCAACTCACGCGCCATCCCACTTCCAGCCATCACCCCCACGCCTGCCCCGGGGCCAGCCCCACCACAGAGAGGCCGGTTGGTTCCTGCTCACCTCTGTGCCGTCCCTTCCCGACCTGACCCCAGTGCAGGGGATAAGCTTCAGACAAGTCTTTCCATGTCCCTCTGCATGACAATAGACTTCCTCCCCTCTCCCATTCCACAGGCCCACCCACCCGGGACATCCACCTTTGTCATTAGCTCAGGAGAGGATGCAAGATGAGAATCTCTGCTATTGTGTGGGGAGACTCAGTTTCCCGGGTTTCCCCCATGGACACATGTTCTTCAGCTGGGTCTGATTTTCTCCAGACAAGCTGTCTTGGGAAGGATTTGGCCAGCCCTAAGAACCTGAAGGGAAAGGGCGGAGGGGGGTTCTCTCTCTGCCCCCGACAGCCCCGAGCTGGGTCGGTCCCTCAGACCTGGCCAGGGGCAGCCCATCCCCCGGCGCCCTTCCCCGGGGCATCCAAGGGCAGGCTCGGCGCCAGCCCCACCCCGCTCGCCACTGCCCGACCATCGTCCTCCCTCGGGGGGCCTGGGCAGGACAGGGACCCGGGTGTGGGAGGCCTCCAGATCTCAGGCCTGGCACACCGTTTACCAGGCTGCTTCCTCCTCTGACGGGGGCCCAGCACACGCCCCAGGAGACTTGGCAGCCGCCCCCAGGGCTCTATCCTCTGCAACTCGTCCCCTTGGAAGGGGCCTGGCCCAGGTGCCAGGTTCGGCTGGTCGGCCAGCCTCCTTTGGAGAAAGCAGGCAAGCCGAGCCAGGCTTGCAGTGGCCCTGGCGTGACACCTGCCACCTCAGGCAGAGGGCCTCCCGCGTGCCCTCCATGGCGGGTTTCTCCCCGGAGCCGTGGCCTGGGCACTAGGAAGGCCGGGCCTCCCCGACTCCCGGGAGGAGGGGCTATCCCAGTTGCGCCCTGGCCCCCAAACCCTCTGGTGCCATCTGCCTGTCTCGGCACTTCTGACTCCACAGAGCCTTTCCTACATCTGGGCTGCCTGCCGTGGCAAAGTGCAGGCGTGGGGTGAGGCCATGGCTTTGTCTTTCCAGGAAAAAATGAGCCCCTGGCCGAAGCAGCAGGCCCAGGCAGAGCCTTGAGCTTGAAGCCCAGTAGGTCTGTGGCCCTCAGGGCCAGAGCAATGCTTTCAAGGCAGGGAAGCGGCCTGCAAGCTGAGTGGGAGTGGGGGAGGGGAGGGAGACAGCTGAAGCGGAGTCCAGAAGGGCGGCGATGGAAGAGCTGCAGCTGGGTCAGAGCCTGGAGGGAGGGCGGTGCCTTCACTGAGGAACCCCCCGCCCCCCGAGGCCAGCCCTAGTCCCCCCCTTGGCCTGTGCGGTGTGTGGGGTCTTGAACCCAAGCCCGCAGGGCTCCCGGAGCGGCCAGAGAAAGAAGGGCCCATGGAGAGGTAGGCGAGGTGGGCAGGGGGCGCCACCTTACTCTCCTCAGCTCCCTGAGGGAGAGAGACAGAGACAGAGACAGAGAGAGAGATCCCTGACCTCTGAGTTTCTGCCTCCACCGCTGGCTGGTGCCAACTCACGCGCCATCCCACTTCCAGCCATCACCCCCACGCCTGCCCCGGGGCCAGCCCCACCACAGAGAGGCCGGTTGGTTCCTGCTCACCTCTGTGCCGTCCCTTCCCGACCTGACCCCAGTGCAGGGGATAAGCTTCAGACAAGTCTTTCCATGTCCCTCTGCATGACAATAGACTTCCTCCCCTCTCCCATTCCACAGGCCCACCCACCCGGGACATCCACCTTTGTCATTAGCTCAGGAGAGGATGCAAGATGAGAATCTCTGCTATTGTGTGGGGAGACTCAGTTTCCCGGGTTTCCCCCATGGACACATGTTCTTCAGCTGGGTCTGATTTTCTCCAGACAAGCTGTCTTGGGAAGGATTTGGCCAGCCCTAAGAACCTGAAGGGAAAGGGCGGAGGGGGGTTCTCTCTCTGCCCCCGACAGCCCCGAGCTGGGTCGGTCCCTCAGACCTGGCCAGGGGCAGCCCATCCCCCGGCGCCCTTCCCCGGGGCATCCAAGGGCAGGCTCGGCGCCAGCCCCACCACGCTCGCCACTGCCCGACCATCGTCCTCCCTCGGGGGGCCTGGGCAGGACAGTGACCCGGGTGTGGGAGGCCTCCAGATCTCAGGCCTGGCACACCGTTTACCAGGCTGCTTCCTCCTCTGACGGGGGCCCAGCACACGCCCCAGGAGACTTGGCAGCCGCCCCCAGGGCTCTATCCTCTGCAACTCGTCCCCTTGGAAGGGGCCTGGCCCAGGTGCCAGGTTCGGCTGGTCGGCCAGCCTCCTTTGGAGAAAGCAGGCAAGCCGAGCCAGGCTTGCAGTGGCCCTGGCGTGACACCTGCCACCTCAGGCAGAGGGCCTCCCGCGTGCCCTCCATGGCGGGTTTCTCCCCGGAGCCGTGGCCTGGGCACTAGGAAGGCCGGGCCTCCCCGACTCCCGGGAGGAGGGGCTAGCCCAGTTGCGCCCTGGCCCCCAAACCCTCTGGTGCCATCTGCCTGTCTCGGCACTTCTGACTCCACAGAGCCTTTCCTACATCTGGGCTGCCTGCCGTGGCAAAGTGCAGGCGTGGGGTGAGGCCATGGCTTTGTCTTTCCAGGAAAAAATGAGCCCCTGGCCGAAGCAGCAGGCCCAGGCAGAGCCTTGAGCTTGAAGCCCAGTAGGTCTGTGGCCCTCAGGGCCAGAGCCATGCTTTCAAGGCAGGGAAGCGGCCTGCAAGCTGAGTGGGAGTGGGGGAGGGGAGGGAGACAGCTGAAGCCGAGTCCAGAAGGGCGGCGATGGAAGAGCTGCAGCTGGGTCAGAGCCTGGAGGGAGGGCGGGGCCTTCACTGAGGACCCCCCCCCCCCGAGGCCAGCCCTAGGCCCCGGCGGTCGCGCATGCGCCCTTGGCCTGTGCGGTGTGTGGGGGCTTGAACCCAAGCCCGCAGGGCTCCCGGAGCGGCCAGAGAAAGAAGGGCCCATGGAGAGGTAGGCGAGGTGGGCAGGGGGCGCCACCTTACTCTCCTCAGCTCCCTGAGGGAGAGAGACAGAGACAGAGACAGAGAGAGAGATCCCTGACCTCTGAGTCTCTGCCTCCACCGCTGGCTGGTGCCAACTCACGCGCCATCCCACTTCCAGCCATCACCCCCACGCCTGCCCCGGGGCCAGCCCCACCACAGAGAGGCCGGTTGGTTCCTGCTCACCTCTGTGCCGTCCCTTCCCGACCTGACCCCAGTGCAGGGGATAAGCTTCAGACAAGTCTTTCCATGTCCCTCTGCATGACAATAGACTTCCTCCCCTCTCCCATTCCACAGGCCCACCCACCCGGGACATCCACCTTTGTCATTAGCTCAGGAGAGGATGCAAGATGAGAATCTCTGCTATTGTGTGGGGAGACTCAGTTTCCCGGGTTTCCCCCATGGACACATGTTCTTCAGCTGGGTCTGATTTTCTCCAGACAAGCTGTCTTGGGAAGGATTTGGCCAGCCCTAAGAACCTGAAGGGAAAGGGCGGAGGGGGGTTCTCTCTCTGCCCCCGACAGCCCCGAGCTGGGTCGGTCCCTCAGACCTGGCCAGGGGCAGCCCATCCTCCGGCGCCCTTCCCCGGGGCATCCAAGGGCAGGCTCGGCGCCAGCCCCACCACGCTCGCCACTGCCCGACCATCGTCCTCCCTCGGGGGGCCTGGGCAGGACAGGGACCCGGCTGTGGGAGGCCTCCAGATCTCAGGCCTGGCACACCGTTTACCAGGCTGCTTCCTCCTCTGACGGGGGCCCAGCACACGCCCCAGGAGACTTGGCAGCCGCCCCCAGGGCTCTATCCTCTGCAACTCGTCCCCTTGGAAGGGGCCTGGCCCAGGTGCCAGGTTCGGCTGGTCGGCCAGCCTCCTTTGGAGAAAGCAGGCAAGCCGAGCCAGGCTTGCAGTGGCCCTGGCGTGACACCTGCAACCTCAGGCAGAGGGCCTCCCGCGTGCCCTCCATGGCGGGTTTCTCCCCGGAGCCGTGGCCTGGGCACTAGGAAGGCCGGGCCTCCCCGACTCCCGGGAGGAGGGGCTAGCCCAGTTGCGCCCTGGCCCCCAAACCCTCTGGTGCCATCTGCCTGTCTCGGCACTTCTGACTCCACAGAGCCTTTCCTACATCTGGGCTGCCTGCCGTGGCAAAGTGCAGGCGTGGGGTGAGGCCATGGCTTTGTCTTTCCAGGAAAAAATGAGCCCCTGGCCGAAGCAGCAGGCCCAGGCAGAGCCTTGAGCTTGAAGCCCAGTAGGTCTGTGGCCCTCAGGGCCAGAGCCATGCTTTCAAGGCAGGGAAGCGGCCTGCAAGCTGAGTGGGAGTGGGGGAGGGGAGGGAGACAGCTGAAGCCGAGTCCAGAAGGGCGGCGATGGAAGAGCTGCAGCTGGGTCAGAGCCTGGAGGGAGGGCGGGGCCTTCACTGAGGACCCCCCCCCCCCCCCGAGGCCAGCCCTAGGCCCCGGCGGTCGCGCATGCGCCCTTGGCCTGTGCGGTGTGTGGGGGCTTGAACCCAAGCCCGCAGGGCTCCCGGAGCGGCCAGAGAAAGAAGGGCCCATGGAGAGGTAGGCGAGGTGGGCAGGGGGCGCCACCTTACTCTCCTCAGCTCCCTGAGGGAGAGAGACAGAGACAGAGACAGAGAGAGAGATCCCTGACCTCTGAGTCTCTGCCTCCACCGCTGGCTGGTGCCAACTCACGCGCCATCCCACTTCCAGCCATCACCCCCACGCCTGCCCCGGGGCCAGCCCCACCACAGAGAGGCCGGTTGGTTCCTGCTCACCTCTGTGCCGTCCCTTCCCGACCTGACCCCAGTGCAGGGGATAAGCTTCAGACAAGTCTTTCCATGTCCCTCTGCATGACAATAGACTTCCTCCCCTCTCCCATTCCACAGGCCCACCCACCCGGGACATCCACCTTTGTCATTAGCTCAGGAGAGGATGCAAGATGAGAATCTCTGCTATTGTGTGGGGAGACTCAGTTTCCCGGGTTTCCCCCATGGACACATGTTCTTCAGCTGGGTCTGATTTTCTCCAGACAAGCTGTCTTGGGAAGGATTTGGCCAGCCCTAAGAACCTGAAGGGAAAGGGCGGAGGGGGGTTCTCTCTCTGCCCCCGACAGCCCCGAGCTGGGTCGGTCCCTCAGACCTGGCCAGGGGCAGCCCATCCCCCGGCGCCCTTCCCCGGGGCATCCAAGGGCAGGCTCGGCGCCAGCCCCACCCCGCTCGCCACTGCCCGACCATCGTCCTCCCTCGGGGGGCCTGGGCAGGACAGGGACCCGGGTGTGGGAGGCCTCCAGATCTCAGGCCTGGCACACCGTTTACCAGGCTGCTTCCTCCTCTGACGGGGGCCCAGCACACGCCCCAGGAGACTTGGCAGCCGCCCCCAGGGCTCTATCCTCTGCAACTCGTCCCCTTGGAAGGGGCCTGGCCCAGGTGCCAGGTTCGGCTGGTCGGCCAGCCTCCTTTGGAGAAAGCAGGCAAGCCGAGCCAGGCTTGCAGTGGCCCTGGCGTGACACCTGCCACCTCAGGCAGAGGGCCTCCCGCGTGCCCTCCATGGCGGGTTTCTCCCCGGAGCCGTGGCCTGGGCACTAGGAAGGCCGGGCCTCCCCGACTCCCGGGAGGAGGGGCTAGCCCAGTTGCGCCCTGGCCCCCAAACCCTCTGGTGCCATCTGCCTGTCTCGGCACTTCTGACTCCACAGAGCCTTTCCTACATCTGGGCTGCCTGCCGTGGCAAAGTGCAGGCGTGGGGTGAGGCCATGGCTTTGTCTTTCCAGGAAAAAATGAGCCCCTGGCCGAAGCAGCAGGCCCAGGCAGAGCCTTGAGCTTGAAGCCCAGTAGGTCTGTGGCCCTCAGGGCCAGAGCAATGCTTTCAAGGCAGGGAAGCGGCCTGCAAGCTGAGTGGGAGTGGGGGAGGGGAGGGAGACAGCTGAAGCGGAGTCCAGAAGGGCGGCGATGGAAGAGCTGCAGCTGGGTCAGAGCCTGGAGGGAGGGCGGTGCCTTCACTGAGGAACCCCCCGCCCCCCGAGGCCAGCCCTAGTCCCCCCCTTGGCCTGTGCGGTGTGTGGGGTCTTGAACCCAAGCCCGCAGGGCTCCCGGAGCGGCCAGAGAAAGAAGGGCCCATGGAGAGGTAGGCGAGGTGGGCAGGGGGCGCCACCTTACTCTCCTCAGCTCCCTGAGGGAGAGAGACAGAGACAGAGACAGAGAGAGAGATCCCTGACCTCTGAGTCTCTGCCTCCACCGCTGGCTGGTGCCAACTCACGCGCCATCCCACTTCCAGCCATCACCCCCACGCCTGCCCCGGGGCCAGCCCCACCACAGAGAGGCCGCTTGGTTCCTGCTCACCTCTGTGCCGTCCCTTCCCGACCTGACCCCAGTGCAGGGGATAAGCTTCAGACAAGTCTTTCCATGTCCCTCTGCATGACAATAGACTTCCTCCCCTCTCCCATTCCACAGGCCCACCCACCCGGGACATCCACCTTTGTCATTAGCTCAGGAGAGGATGCAAGATGAGAATCTCTGCTATTGTGTGGGGAGACTCAGTTTCCCGGGTTTCCCCCATGGACACATGTTCTTCAGCTGGGTCTGATTTTCTCCAGACAAGCTGTCTTGGGAAGGATTTGGCCAGCCCTAAGAACCTGAAGGGAAAGGGCGGAGGGGGGTTCTCTCTCTGCCCCCGACAGCCCCGAGCTGGGTCGGTCCCTCAGACCTGGCCAGGGGCAGCCCATCCCCCGGCGCCCTTCCCCGGGGCATCCAAGGGCAGGCTCGGCGCCAGCCCCACCCCGCTCGCCACTGCCCGACCATCGTCCTCCCTCGGGGGGCCTGGGCAGGACAGGGACCCGGGTGTGGGAGGCCTCCAGATCTCAGGCCTGGCACACCGTTTACCAGGCTGCTTCCTCCTCTGACGGGGGCCCAGCACACGCCCCAGGAGACTTGGCAGCCGCCCCCAGGGCTCTATCCTCTGCAACTCGTCCCCTTGGAAGGGGCCTGGCCCAGGTGCCAGGTTCGGCTGGTCGGCCAGCCTCCTTTGGAGAAAGCAGGCAAGCCGAGCCAGGCTTGCAGTGGCCCTGGCGTGACACCTGCCACCTCAGGCAGAGGGCCTCCCGCGTGCCCTCCATGGCGGGTTTCTCCCCGGAGCCGTGGCCTGGGCACTAGGAAGGCCGGGCCTCCCCGACTCCCGGGAGGAGGGGCTAGCCCAGTTGCGCCCTGGCCCCCAAACCCTCTGGTGCCATCTGCCTGTCTCGGCACTTCTGACTCCACAGAGCCTTTCCTACATCTGGGCTGCCTGCCGTGGCAAAGTGCAGGCGTGGGGTGAGGCCATGGCTTTGTCTTTCCAGGAAAAAATGAGCCCCTGGCCGAAGCAGCAGGCCCAGGCAGAGCCTTGAGCTTGAAGCCCAGTAGGTCTGTGGCCCTCAGGGCCAGAGCCATGCTTTCAAGGCAGGGAAGCGGCCTGCAAGCTGAGTGGGAGTGGGGGAGGGGAGGGAGACAGCTGAAGCCGAGTCCAGAAGGGCGGCGATGGAAGAGCTGCAGCTGGGTCAGAGCCTGGAGGGAGGGCGGGGCCTTCAATGAGGACCCCCCCCCCCGAGGCCAGCCCTAGGCCCCGGCGGTCGCGCATGCGCCCTTGGCCTGTGCGGTGTGTGGGGGCTTGAACCCAAGCCCGCAGGGCTCCCGGAGCGGCCAGAGAAAGAAGGGCCCATGGAGAGGTAGGCGAGGTGGGCAGGGGGCGCCACCTTACTCTCCTCAGCTCCCTGAGGGAGAGAGACAGAGACAGAGACAGAGAGAGAGATCCCTGACCTCTGAGTCTCTGCCTCCACCGCTGGCTGGTGCCAACTCACGCGCCATCCCACTTCCAGCCATCACCCCCACGCCTGCCCCGGGGCCAGCCCCACCACAGAGAGGCCGGTTGGTTCCTGCTCACCTCTGTGCCGTCCCTTCCCGACCTGACCCCAGTGCAGGGGATAAGCTTCAGACAAGTCTTTCCATGTCCCTCTGCATGACAATAGACTTCCTCCCCTCTCCCATTCCACAGGCCCACCCACCCGGGACATCCACCTTTGTCATTAGCTCAGGAGAGGATGCAAGATGAGAATCTCTGCTATTGTGTGGGGAGACTCAGTTTCCCGGGTTTCCCCCATGGACACATGTTCTTCAGCTGGGTCTGATTTTCTCCAGACAAGCTGTCTTGGGAAGGATTTGGCCAGCCCTAAGAACCTGAAGGGAAAGGGCGGAGGGGGGTTCTCTCTCTGCCCCCGACAGCCCCGAGCTGGGTCGGTCCCTCAGACCTGGCCAGGGGCAGCCCATCCCCCGGCGCCCTTCCCCGGGGCATCCAAGGGCAGGCTCGGCGCCAGCCCCACCCCGCTCGCCACTGCCCGACCATCGTCCTCCCTCGGGGGGCCTGGGCAGGACAGGGACCCGGGTGTGGGAGGCCTCCAGATCTCAGGCCTGGCACACCGTTTACCAGGCTGCTTCCTCCTCTGACGGGGGCCCAGCACACGCCCCAGGAGACTTGGCAGCCGCCCCCAGGGCTCTATCCTCTGCAACTCGTCCCCTTGGAAGGGGCCTGGCCCAGGTGCCAGGTTCGGCTGGTCGGCCAGCCTCCTTTGGAGAAAGCAGGCAAGCCGAGCCAGGCTTGCAGTGGCCCTGGCGTGACACCTGCCACCTCAGGCAGAGGGCCTCCCGCGTGCCCTCCATGGCGGGTTTCTCCCCGGAGCCGTGGCCTGGGCACTAGGAAGGCCGGGCCTCCCCGACTCCCGGGAGGAGGGGCTATCCCAGTTGCGCCCTGGCCCCCAAACCCTCTGGTGCCATCTGCCTGTCTCGGCACTTCTGACTCCACAGAGCCTTTCCTACATCTGGGCTGCCTGCCGTGGCAAAGTGCAGGCGTGGGGTGAGGCCATGGCTTTGTCTTTCCAGGAAAAAATGAGCCCCTGGCCGAAGCAGCAGGCCCAGGCAGAGCCTTGAGCTTGAAGCCCAGTAGGTCTGTGGCCCTCAGGGCCAGAGCAATGCTTTCAAGGCAGGGAAGCGGCCTGCAAGCTGAGTGGGAGTGGGGGAGGGGAGGGAGACAGCTGAAGCGGAGTCCAGAAGGGCGGCGATGGAAGAGCTGCAGCTGGGTCAGAGCCTGGAGGGAGGGCGGTGCCTTCACTGAGGAACCCCCCGCCCCCCGAGGCCAGCCCTAGTCCCCCCCTTGGCCTGTGCGGTGTGTGGGGTCTTGAACCCAAGCCCGCAGGGCTCCCGGAGCGGCCAGAGAAAGAAGGGCCCATGGAGAGGTAGGCGAGGTGGGCAGGGGGCGCCACCTTACTCTCCTCAGCTCCCTGAGGGAGAGAGACAGAGACAGAGACAGAGAGAGAGATCCCTGACCTCTGAGTTTCTGCCTCCACCGCTGGCTGGTGCCAACTCACGCGCCATCCCACTTCCAGCCATCACCCCCACGCCTGCCCCGGGGCCAGCCCCACCACAGAGAGGCCGGTTGGTTCCTGCTCACCTCTGTGCCGTCCCTTCCCGACCTGACCCCAGTGCAGGGGATAAGCTTCAGACAAGTCTTTCCATGTCCCTCTGCATGACAATAGACTTCCTCCCCTCTCCCATTCCACAGGCCCACCCACCCGGGACATCCACCTTTGTCATTAGCTCAGGAGAGGATGCAAGATGAGAATCTCTGCTATTGTGTGGGGAGACTCAGTTTCCCGGGTTTCCCCCATGGACACATGTTCTTCAGCTGGGTCTGATTTTCTCCAGACAAGCTGTCTTGGGAAGGATTTGGCCAGCCCTAAGAACCTGAAGGGAAAGGGCGGAGGGGGGTTCTCTCTCTGCCCCCGACAGCCCCGAGCTGGGTCGGTCCCTCAGACCTGGCCAGGGGCAGCCCATCCCCCGGCGCCCTTCCCCGGGGCATCCAAGGGCAGGCTCGGCGCCAGCCCCACCACGCTCGCCACTGCCCGACCATCGTCCTCCCTCGGGGGGCCTGGGCAGGACAGTGACCCGGGTGTGGGAGGCCTCCAGATCTCAGGCCTGGCACACCGTTTACCAGGCTGCTTCCTCCTCTGACGGGGGCCCAGCACACGCCCCAGGAGACTTGGCAGCCGCCCCCAGGGCTCTATCCTCTGCAACTCGTCCCCTTGGAAGGGGCCTGGCCCAGGTGCCAGGTTCGGCTGGTCGGCCAGCCTCCTTTGGAGAAAGCAGGCAAGCCGAGCCAGGCTTGCAGTGGCCCTGGCGTGACACCTGCCACCTCAGGCAGAGGGCCTCCCGCGTGCCCTCCATGGCGGGTTTCTCCCCGGAGCCGTGGCCTGGGCACTAGGAAGGCCGGGCCTCCCCGACTCCCGGGAGGAGGGGCTAGCCCAGTTGCGCCCTGGCCCCCAAACCCTCTGGTGCCATCTGCCTGTCTCGGCACTTCTGACTCCACAGAGCCTTTCCTACATCTGGGCTGCCTGCCGTGGCAAAGTGCAGGCGTGGGGTGAGGCCATGGCTTTGTCTTTCCAGGAAAAAATGAGCCCCTGGCCGAAGCAGCAGGCCCAGGCAGAGCCTTGAGCTTGAAGCCCAGTAGGTCTGTGGCCCTCAGGGCCAGAGCCATGCTTTCAAGGCAGGGAAGCGGCCTGCAAGCTGAGTGGGAGTGGGGGAGGGGAGGGAGACAGCTGAAGCCGAGTCCAGAAGGGCGGCGATGGAAGAGCTGCAGCTGGGTCAGAGCCTGGAGGGAGGGCGGGGCCTTCACTGAGGACCCCCCCCCCCCGAGGCCAGCCCTAGGCCCCGGCGGTCGCGCATGCGCCCTTGGCCTGTGCGGTGTGTGGGGGCTTGAACCCAAGCCCGCAGGGCTCCCGGAGCGGCCAGAGAAAGAAGGGCCCATGGAGAGGTAGGCGAGGTGGGCAGGGGGCGCCACCTTACTCTCCTCAGCTCCCTGAGGGAGAGAGACAGAGACAGAGACAGAGAGAGAGATCCCTGACCTCTGAGTCTCTGCCTCCACCGCTGGCTGGTGCCAACTCACGCGCCATCCCACTTCCAGCCATCACCCCCACGCCTGCCCCGGGGCCAGCCCCACCACAGAGAGGCCGGTTGGTTCCTGCTCACCTCTGTGCCGTCCCTTCCCGACCTGACCCCAGTGCAGGGGATAAGCTTCAGACAAGTCTTTCCATGTCCCTCTGCATGACAATAGACTTCCTCCCCTCTCCCATTCCACAGGCCCACCCACCCGGGACATCCACCTTTGTCATTAGCTCAGGAGAGGATGCAAGATGAGAATCTCTGCTATTGTGTGGGGAGACTCAGTTTCCCGGGTTTCCCCCATGGACACATGTTCTTCAGCTGGGTCTGATTTTCTCCAGACAAGCTGTCTTGGGAAGGATTTGGCCAGCCCTAAGAACCTGAAGGGAAAGGGCGGAGGGGGGTTCTCTCTCTGCCCCCGACAGCCCCGAGCTGGGTCGGTCCCTCAGACCTGGCCAGGGGCAGCCCATCCCCCGGCGCCCTTCCCCGGGGCATCCAAGGGCAGGCTCGGCGCCAGCCCCACCCCGCTCGCCACTGCCCGACCATCGTCCTCCCTCGGGGGGCCTGGGCAGGACAGGGACCCGGGTGTGGGAGGCCTCCAGATCTCAGGCCTGGCACACCCGTTTACCAGGCTGCTTCCTCCTCTGACGGGGGCCCAGCACACGCCCCAGGAGACTTGGCAGCCGCCCCCAGGGCTCTATCCTCTGCAACTCGTCCCCTTGGAAGGGGCCTGGCCCAGGTGCCAGGTTCGGCTGGTCGGCCAGCCTCCTTTGGAGAAAGCAGGCAAGCCGAGCCAGGCTTGCAGTGGCCCTGGCGTGACACCTGCCACCTCAGGCAGAGGGCCTCCCGCGTGCCCTCCATGGCGGGTTTCTCCCCGGAGCCGTGGCCTGGGCACTAGGAAGGCCGGGCCTCCCCGACTCCCGGGAGGAGGGGCTAGCCCAGTTGCGCCCTGGCCCCCAAACCCTCTGGTGCCATCTGCCTGTCTCGGCACTTCTGACTCCACAGAGCCTTTCCTACATCTGGGCTGCCTGCCGTGGCAAAGTGCAGGCGTGGGGTGAGGCCATGGCTTTGTCTTTCCAGGAAAAAATGAGCCCCTGGCCGAAGCAGCAGGCCCAGGCAGAGCCTTGAGCTTGAAGCCCAGTAGGTCTGTGGCCCTCAGGGCCAGAGCAATGCTTTCAAGGCAGGGAAGCGGCCTGCAAGCTGAGTGGGAGTGGGGGAGGGGAGGGAGACAGCTGAAGCGGAGTCCAGAAGGGCGGCGATGGAAGAGCTGCAGCTGGGTCAGAGCCTGGAGGGAGGGCGGTGCCTTCACTGAGGAACCCCCCGCCCCCCGAGGCCAGCCCTAGTCCCCCCCTTGGCCTGTGCGGTGTGTGGGGTCTTGAACCCAAGCCCGCAGGGCTCCCGGAGCGGCCAGAGAAAGAAGGGCCCATGGAGAGGTAGGCGAGGTGGGCAGGGGGCGCCACCTTACTCTCCTCAGCTCCCTGAGGGAGAGAGACAGAGACAGAGACAGAGAGAGAGATCCCTGACCTCTGAGTTTCTGCCTCAACCGCTGGCTGGTGCCAACTCACGCGCCATCCCACTTCCAGCCATCACCCCCACGCCTGCCCCGGGGCCAGCCCCACCACAGAGAGGCCGGTTGGTTCCTGCTCACCTCTGTGCCGTCCCTTCCCGACCTGACCCCAGTGCAGGGGATAAGCTTCAGACAAGTCTTTCCATGTCCCTCTGCATGACAATAGACTTCCTCCCCTCTCCCATTCCACAGGCCCACCCACCCGGGACATCCACCTTTGTCATTAGCTCAGGAGAGGATGCAAGATGAGAATCTCTGCTATTGTGTGGGGAGACTCAGTTTCCCGGGTTTCCCCCATGGACACATGTTCTTCAGCTGGGTCTGATTTTCTCCAGACAAGCTGTCTTGGGAAGGATTTGGCCAGCCCTAAGAACCTGAAGGGAAAGGGCGGAGGGGGGTTCTCTCTCTGCCCCCGACAGCCCCGAGCTGGGTCGGTCCCTCAGACCTGGCCAGGGGCAGCCCATCCCCCGGCGCCCTTCCCCGGGGCATCCAAGGGCAGGCTCGGCGCCAGCCCCACCACGCTCGCCACTGCCCGACCATCGTCCTCCCTCGGGGGGCCTGGGCAGGACAGTGACCCGGGTGTGGGAGGCCTCCAGATCTCAGGCCTGGCACACCGTTTACCAGGCTGCTTCCTCCTCTGACGGGGGCCCAGCACACGCCCCAGGAGACTTGGCAGCCGCCCCCAGGGCTCTATCCTCTGCAACTCGTCCCCTTGGAAGGGGCCTGGCCCAGGTGCCAGGTTCGGCTGGTCGGCCAGCCTCCTTTGGAGAAAGCAGGCAAGCCGAGCCAGGCTTGCAGTGGCCCTGGCGTGACAACTGCCACCTCAGGCAGAGGGCCTCCCGCGTGCCCTCCATGGCGGGTTTCTCCCCGGAGCCGTGGCCTGGGCACTAGGAAGGCCGGGCCTCCCCGACTCCCGGGAGGAGGGGCTAGCCCAGTTGCGCCCTGGCCCCCAAACCCTCTGGTGCCATCTGCCTGTCTCGGCACTTCTGACTCCACAGAGCCTTTCCTACATCTGGGCTGCCTGCCGTGGCAAAGTGCAGGCGTGGGGTGAGGCCATGGCTTTGTCTTTCCAGGAAAAAATGAGCCCCTGGCCGAAGCAGCAGGCCCAGGCAGAGCCTTGAGCTTGAAGCCCAGTAGGTCTGTGGCCCTCAGGGCCAGAGCCATGCTTTCAAGGCAGGGAAGCGGCCTGCAAGCTGAGTGGGAGTGGGGGAGGGGAGGGAGACAGCTGAAGCCGAGTCCAGAAGGGCGGCGATGGAAGAGCTGCAGCTGGGTCAGAGCCTGGAGGGAGGGCGGGGCCTTCACTGAGGACCCCCCCCCCCCCCGAGGCCAGCCCTAGGCCCCCCCTTGGCCTGTGCGGTGTGTGGGGGCTTGAACCCAAGCCCGCAGGGCTCCCGGAGCGGCCAGAGAAAGAAGGGCCCATGGAGAGGTAGGCGAGGTGGGCAGGGGGCGCCACCTTACTCTCCTCAGCTCCCTGAGGGAGAGAGACAGAGACAGAGACAGAGAGAGAGATCCCTGACCTCTGAGTCTCTGCCTCCACCGCTGGCTGGTGCCAACTCACGCGCCATCCCACTTCCAGCCATCACCCCCACGCCTGCCCCGGGGCCAGCCCCACCACAGAGAGGCCGGTTGGTTCCTGCTCACCTCTGTGCCGTCCCTTCCCGACCTGACCCCAGTGCAGGGGATAAGCTTCAGACAAGTCTTTCCATGTCCCTCTGCATGACAATAGACTTCCTCCCCTCTCCCATTCCACAGGCCCACCCACCCGGGACATCCACCTTTGTCATTAGCTCAGGAGAGGATGCAAGATGAGAATCTCTGCTATTGTGTGGGGAGACTCAGTTTCCCGGGTTTCCCCCATGGACACATGTTCTTCAGCTGGGTCTGATTTTCTCCAGACAAGCTGTCTTGGGAAGGATTTGGCCAGCCCTAAGAACCTGAAGGGAAAGGGCGGAGAGTGGTTCTCTCTCTGCCCCCGACAGCCCCGAGCTGGGTCGGTCCCTCAGACCTGGCCAGGGGCAGCCCATCCCCCGGCGCCCTTCCCCGGGGCATCCAAGGGCAGGCTCGGCGCCAGCCCCACCCCGCTCGCCACTGCCCGACCATCGTCCTCCCTCGGGGGGCCTGGGCAGGACAGGGACCCGGCTGTGGGAGGCCTCCAGATCTCAGGCCTGGCACACCGTTTACCAGGCTGCTTCCTCCTCTGACGGGGGCCCAGCACACGCCCCAGGAGACTTGGCAGCCGCCCCCAGGGCTCTATCCTCTGCAACTCGTCCCCTTGGAAGGGGCCTGGCCCAGGTGCCAGGTTCGGCTGGTCGGCCAGCCTCCTTTGGAGAAAGCAGGCAAGCCGAGCCAGGCTTGCAGTGGCCCTGGCGTGACACCTGCAACCTCAGGCAGAGGGCCTCCCGCGTGCCCTCCATGGCGGGTTTCTCCCCGGAGCCGTGGCCTGGGCACTAGGAAGGCCGGGCCTCCCCGACTCCCGGGAGGAGGGGCTAGCCCAGTTGCGCCCTGGCCCCCAAACCCTCTGGTGCCATCTGCCTGTCTCGGCACTTCTGACTCCACAGAGCCTTTCCTACATCTGGGCTGCCTGCCGTGGCAAAGTGCAGGCGTGGGGTGAGGCCATGGCTTTGTCTTTCCAGGAAAAAATGAGCCCCTGGCCGAAGCAGCAGGCCCAGGCAGAGCCTTGAGCTTGAAGCCCAGTAGGTCTGTGGCCCTCAGGGCCAGAGCCATGCTTTCAAGGCAGGGAAGCGGCCTGCAAGCTGAGTGGGAGTGGGGGAGGGGAGGGAGACAGCTGAAGCCGAGTCCAGAAGGGCGGCGATGGAAGAGCTGCAGCTGGGTCAGAGCCTGGAGGGAGGGCGGGGCCTTCACTGAGGACCCCCCCCCCCCGAGGCCAGCCCTAGGCCCCGGCGGTCGCGCATGCGCCCTTGGCCTGTGCGGTGTGTGGGGGCTTGAACCCAAGCCCGCAGGGCTCCCGGAGTGGCCAGAGAAAGAAGGGCCCATGGAGAGGTAGGCGAGGTGGGCAGGGGGCGCCACCTTACTCTCCTCAGCTCCCTGAGGGAGAGAGACAGAGACAGAGACAGAGAGAGAGATCCCTGACCTCTGAGTCTCTGCCTCCACCGCTGGCTGGTGCCAACTCACGCGCCATCCCACTTCCAGCCATCACCCCCACGCCTGCCCCGGGGCCAGCCCCACCACAGAGAGGCCGGTTGGTTCCTGCTCACCTCTGTGCCGTCCCTTCCCGACCTGACCCCAGTGCAGGGGATAAGCTTCAGACAAGTCTTTCCATGTCCCTCTGCATGACAATAGACTTCCTCCCCTCTCCCATTCCACAGGCCCACCCACCCGGGACATCCACCTTTGTCATTAGCTCAGGAGAGGATGCAAGATGAGAATCTCTGCTATTGTGTGGGGAGACTCAGTTTCCCGGGTTTCCCCCATGGACACATGTTCTTCAGCTGGGTCTGATTTTCTCCAGACAAGCTGTCTTGGGAAGGATTTGGCCAGCCCTAAGAACCTGAAGGGAAAGGGCGGAGGGGGGTTCTCTCTCTGCCCCCGACAGCCCCGAGCTGGGTCGGTCCCTCAGACCTGGCCAGGGGCAGCCCATCCCCCGGCGCCCTTCCCCGGGGCATCCAAGGGCAGGCTCGGCGCCAGCCCCACCCCGCTCGCCACTGCCCGACCATCGTCCTCCCTCGGGGGGCCTGGGCAGGACAGGGACCCGGCTGTGGGAGGCCTCCAGATCTCAGGCCTGGCACACCGTTTACCAGGCTGCTTCCTCCTCTGACGGGGGCCCAGCACACGCCCCAGGAGACTTGGCAGCCGCCCCCAGGGCTCTATCCTCTGCAACTCGTCCCCTTGGAAGGGGCCTGGCCCAGGTGCCAGGTTCGGCTGGTCGGCCAGCCTCCTTTGGAGAAAGCAGGCAAGCCGAGCCAGGCTTGCAGTGGCCCTGGCGTGACACCTGCCACCTCAGGCAGAGGGCCTCCCGCGTGCCCTCCATGGCGGGTTTCTCCCCGGAGCCGTGGCCTGGGCACTAGGAAGGCCGGGCCTCCCCGACTCCCGGGAGGAGGGGCTAGCCCACTTGCGCCCTGGCCCCCAAACCCTCTGGTGCCATCTGCCTGTCTCGGCACTTCTGACTCCACAGAGCCTTTCCTACATCTGGGCTGCCTGCCGTGGCAAAGTGCAGGCGTGGGGTGAGGCCATGGCTTTGTCTTTCCAGGAAAAAATGAGCCCCTGGCCGAAGCAGCAGGCCCAGGCAGAGCCTTGAGCTTGAAGCCCAGTAGGTCTGTGGCCCTCAGGGCCAGAGCCATGCTTTCAAGGCAGGGAAGCGGCCTGCAAGCTGAGTGGGAGTGGGGGAGGGGAGGGAGACAGCTGAAGCCGAGTCCAGAAGGGCGGCGATGGAAGAGCTGCAGCTGGGTCAGAGCCTGGAGGGAGGGCGGGGCCTTCACTGAGGACCCCCCCCCCCCCCCCGAGGCCAGCCCTAGGCCCCGGCGGTCGCGCATGCGCCCTTGGCCTGTGCGGTGTGTGGGGGCTTGAACCCAAGCCCGCAGGGCTCCCGGAGCGGCCAGAGAAAGAAGGGCCCATGGAGAGGTAGGCGAGGTGGGCAGGGGGCGCCACCTTACTCTCCTCAGCTCCCTGAGGGAGAGAGACAGAGACAGAGACAGAGAGAGAGATCCCTGACCTCTGAGTCTCTGCCTCCACCGCTGGCTGGTGCCAACTCACGCGCCATCCCACTTCCAGCCATCACCCCCACGCCTGCCCCGGGGCCAGCCCCACCACAGAGAGGCCGGTTGGTTCCTGCTCACCTCTGTGCCGTCCCTTCCCGACCTGACCCCAGTGCAGGGGATAAGCTTCAGACAAGTCTTTCCATGTCCCTCTGCATGACAATAGACTTCCTCCCCTCTCCCATTCCACAGGCCCACCCACCCGGGACATCCACCTTTGTCATTAGCTCAGGAGAGGATGCAAGATGAGAATCTCTGCTATTGTGTGGGGAGACTCAGTTTCCCGGGTTTCCCCCATGGACACATGTTCTTCAGCTGGGTCTGATTTTCTCCAGACAAGCTGTCTTGGGAAGGATTTGGCCAGCCCTAAGAACCTGAAGGGAAAGGGCGGAGGGGGGTTCTCTCTCTGCCCCCGACAGCCCCGAGCTGGGTCGGTCCCTCAGACCTGGCCAGGGGCAGCCCATCCCCCGGCGCCCTTCCCCGGGGCATCCAAGGGCAGGCTCGGCGCCAGCCCCACCCCGCTCGCCACTGCCCGACCATCGTCCTCCCTCGGGGGGCCTGGGCAGGACAGGGACCCGGCTGTGGGAGGCCTCCAGATCTCAGGCCTGGCACACCGTTTACCAGGCTGCTTCCTCCTCTGACGGGGGCCCAGCACACGCCCCAGGAGACTTGGCAGCCGCCCCCAGGGCTCTATCCTCTGCAACTCGTCCCCTTGGAAGGGGCCTGGCCCAGGTGCCAGGTTCGGCTGGTCGGCCAGCCTCCTTTGGAGAAAGCAGGCAAGCCAAGCCAGGCTGGCAGTGGCCCTGGCGTGACACCTGCCACTTCAGGCAGAGGGCCTCCCGCGTGCCCTCCATGGCGGGTTTCTCCCCGGAGCCGTGGCCTGGGCACTAGGAAGGCCGGGCCTCCCCGACTCCCGGGAGGAGGGGCTAGCCCACTTGCGCCCTGGCCCCCAAACCCTCTGGTGCCATCTGCCTGTCTCGGCACTTCTGACTCCACAGAGCCTTTCCTACATCTGGGCTGCCTGCCGTGGCAAAGTGCAGGCGTGGGGTGAGGCCATGGCTTTGTCTTTCCAGGAAAAAATGAGCCTCTGGCCGAAGCAGCAGGCCCAGGCAGAGCCTTGAGCTTGAAGCCCAGTAGGTCTGTGGCCCTCAGGGCCAGAGCAATGCTTTCAAGGCAGGGAAGCGGCCTGCAAGCTGAGTGGGAGTGGGGGAGGGGAGGGAGACAGCTGAAGCCGAGTCCAGAAGGGCGGCGATGGAAGAGCTGCAGCTGGGTCAGAGCCTGGAGGGAGGGCGGGGCCTTCACTGAGGACCCCCCCCCCCCAGGCCAGCCCTAGGCCCCGGCGGTTGCGCATGCGCCCTTGGCCTGTGCGGTGTGTGGGGGCTTGAACCCAAGCCCGCAGGGCTCCCGGAGCGGCCAGAGAAAGAAGGGCCCATGGAGAGGTAGGCGAGGTGGGCAGGGGGCGCCACCTTACTCTCCTCAGCTCCCTGAGGGAGAGAGACAGAGACAGAGACAGAGAGAGAGATCCCTGACCTCTGAGTCTCTGCCTCCACCGCTGGCTGGTGCCAACTCACGCGCCATCCCACTTCCAGACATCACCCCCACGCCTGCCCTGGGGCCAGCCCCACCACAGAGAGGCCGGTTGGTTCCTGCTCACCTCTGTGCCGTCCCTTCCCGACCTGACCCCAGTGCAGGGGATAAGCTTCAGACAAGTCTTTCCATGTCCCTCTGCATGACAATAGACTTCCTCCCCTCTCCCATTCCACGGGCCCACCCACCCGTGACATCCACCTTTGTCATTAGCTCAGGAGAGGATGCAAGATGAGAATCTCTGCTATTGTGTGGGGAGACTCAGTTTCCCGGGTTTCCCCCATGGACACATGTTCTTCAGCTGGGTCTGATTTTCTCCAGACAAGCTGTCTTGGGAAGGATTTGGCCAGCCCTAAGAACCTGAAGGGAAAGGGCGGAGAGGGGTTCTCTCTCTGCCCCCGACAGCCCCGAGCTGGGTCGGTCCCTCAGACCTGGCCAGGGGCAGCCCATCCCCCGGCGCCCTTCCCCGGGGCATCCAAGGGCAGGCTCGGCGCCAGCCCCACCCCGCTCGCCACTGCCCGACCATCGTCCTCCCTCGGGGGGCCTGGGCAGGACAGGGACCCGGCTGTGGGAGGCCTCCAGATCTCAGGCCTGGCACACCGTTTACCAGGCTGCTTCCTCCTCTGACGGGGGCCCAGCACACGCCCCAGGAGACTTGGCAGCCGCCCCCAGGGCTCTATCCTCTGCAACTCGTCCCCTTGGAAGGGGCCTGGCCCTGGTGCCAGGTTCGGCTGGTCGGCCAGCCTCCTTTGGAGAAAGCAGGCAAGCCGAGCCAGGCTTGCAGTGGCCCTGGCGTGACACCTGCCACCTCAGGCAGAGGGCCTCCCGCGTGCCCTCCATGGCGGGTTTCTCCCCGGAGCCGTGGCCTGGGCACTAGGAAGGCCGGGCCTCCCCGACTCCCGGGAGGAGGGGCTAGCCCACTTGCGCCCTGGCCCCCAAACCCTCTGGTGCCATCTGCCTGTCTCGGCACTTCTGACTCCACAGAGCCTTTCCTACATCTGGGCTGCCTGCCGTGGCAAAGTGCAGGCGTGGGGTGAGGCCATGGCTTTGTCTTTCCAGGAAAAAATGAGCCCCTGGCCGAAGCAGCAGGCCCAGGCAGAGCCTTGAGCTTGAAGCCCAGTAGGTCTGTGGCCCTCAGGGCCAGAGCCATGCTTTCAAGGCAGGGAAGCGGCCTGCAAGCTGAGTGGGAGTGGGGGAGGGGAGGGAGACAGCTGAAGCCGAGTCCAGAAGGGCGGCGATGGAAGAGCTGCAGCTGGGTCAGAGCCTGGAGGGAGGGCGGGGCCTTCACTGAGGACCCCCCCCCCACCCGAGACCAGCCCTAGGCCCCGGCGGTAGCGCATGCGCCCTTGGCCTGTGCGGTGTGTGGGGGCTTGAACCCAAGCCCGCAGGGCTCCCGGAGCGGCCAGAGAAAGAAGGGCCCATGGAGAGGTAGGCGAGGTGGGCAGGGGGCGCCACCTTACTCTCCTCAGCTCCCTGAGGGAGAGAGACAGAGACAGAGACAGAGAGAGAGATCCCTGACCTCTGAGTCTCTGCCTCCACCGCTGGCTGGTGCCAACTCACGCGCCATCCCACTTCCAGCCATCACCCCCACGCCTGCCCCGGGGCCAGCCCCACCACAGAGAGGCCGGTTGGTTCCTGCTCACCTCTGTGCCGTCCCTTCCCGACCTGACCCCAGTGCAGGGGATAAGCTTCAGACAAGTCTTTCCATGTCCCTCTGCATGACAATAGACTTCCTCCCCTCTCCCATTCCACAGGCCCACCCACCCGGGACATCCACCTTTGTCATTAGCTCAGGAGAGGATGCAAGATGAGAATCTCTGCTATTGTGTGGGGAGACTCAGTTTCCCGGGTTTCCCCCATGGACACATGTTCTTCAGCTGGGTCTGATTTTCTCCAGACAAGCTGTCTTGGGAAGGATTTGGCCAGCCCTAAGAACCTGAAGGGAAAGGGCGGAGGGGGGTTCTCTCTCTGCCCCCGACAGCCCCGAGCTGGGTCGGTCCCTCAGACCTGGCCAGGGGCAGCCCATCCTCCGGCGCCCTTCCCCGGGGCATCCAAGGGCAGGCTCGGCGCCAGCCCCACCACGCTCGCCACTGCCCGACCATCGTCCTCCCTCGGGGGGCCTGGGCAGGACAGGGACCCGGCTGTGGGAGGCCTCCAGATCTCAGGCCTGGCACACCGTTTACCAGGCTGCTTCCTCCTCTGACGGGGGCCCAGCACACGCCCCAGGAGACTTGGCAGCCGCCCCCAGGGCTCTATCCTCTGCAACTCGTCCCCTTGGAAGGGGCCTGGCCCAGGTGCCAGGTTCGGCTGGTCGGCCAGCCTCCTTTGGAGAAAGCAGGCAAGCCGAGCCAGGCTTGCAGTGGCCCTGGCGTGACACCTGCCACCTCAGGCAGAGGGCCTCCCGCGTGCCCTCCATGGCGGGTTTCTCCCCGGAGCCGTGGCCTGGGCACTAGGAAGGCCGGGCCTCCCCGACTCCCGGGAGGAGGGGCTAGCCCAGTTGCGCCCTGGCCCCCAAACCCTCTGGTGCCATCTGCCTGTCTCGGCACTTCTGACTCCACAGAGCCTTTCCTACATCTGGGCTGCCTGCCGTGGCAAAGTGCAGGCGTGGGGTGAGGCCATGGCTTTGTCTTTCCAGGAAAAAATGAGCCCCTGGCCGAAGCAGCAGGCCCAGGCAGAGCCTTGAGCTTGAAGCCCAGTAGGTCTGTGGCCCTCAGGGCCAGAGCCATGCTTTCAAGGCAGGGAAGCGGCCTGCAAGCTGAGTGGGAGTGGGGGAGGGGAGGGAGACAGCTGAAGCCGAGTCCAGAAGGGCGGCGATGGAAGAGCTGCAGCTGGGTCAGAGCCTGGAGGGAGGGCGGGGCCTTCACTGAGGACCCCCCCCCCCCCGAGGCCAGCCCTAGGCCCCGGCGGTCGCGCATGCGCCCTTGGCCTGTGCGGTGTGTGGGGGCTTGAACCCAAGCCCGCAGGGCTCCCGGAGCGGCCAGAGAAAGAAGGGCCCATGGAGAGGTAGGCGAGGTGGGCAGGGGGCGCCACCTTACTCTCCTCAGCTCCCTGAGGGAGAGAGACAGAGACAGAGACAGAGAGAGAGATCCCTGACCTCTGAGTCTCTGCCTCCACCGCTGGCTGGTGCCAACTCACGCGCCATCCCACTTCCAGCCATCACCCCCACGCCTGCCCCGGGGCCAGCCCCACCACAGAGAGGCCGGTTGGTTCCTGCTCACCTCTGTGCCGTCCCTTCCCGACCTGACCCCAGTGCAGGGGATAAGCTTCAGACAAGTCTTTCCATGTCCCTCTGCATGACAATAGACTTCCTCCCCTCTCCCATTCCACAGGCCCACCCACCCGGGACATCCACCTTTGTCATTAGCTCAGGAGAGGATGCAAGATGAGAATCTCTGCTATTGTGTGGGGAGACTCAGTTTCCCGGGTTTCCCCCATGGACACATGTTCTTCAGCTGGGTCTGATTTTCTCCAGACAAGCTGTCTTGGGAAGGATTTGGCCAGCCCTAAGAACCTGAAGGGAAAGGGCGGAGGGGGGTTCTCTCTCTGCCCCCGACAGCCCCGAGCTGGGTCGGTCCCTCAGACCTGGCCAGGGGCAGCCCATCCCCCGGCGCCCTTCCCCGGGGCATCCAAGGGCAGGCTCGGCGCCAGCCCCACCCCGCTCGCCACTGCCCGACCATCGTCCTCCCTCGGGGGGCCTGGGCAGGACAGGGACCCGGCTGTGGGAGGCCTCCAGATCTCAGGCCTGGCACACCGTTTACCAGGCTGCTTCCTCCTCTGACGGGGGCCCAGCACACGCCCCAGGAGACTTGGCAGCCGCCCCCAGGGCTCTATCCTCTGCAACTCGTCCCCTTGGAAGGGGCCTGGCCCAGGTGCCAGGTTCGGCTGGTCGGCCAGCCTCCTTTGGAGAAAGCAGGCAAGCCGAGCCAGGCTTGCAGTGGCCCTGGCGTGACACCTGCCACCTCAGGCAGAGGGCCTCCCGCGTGCCCTCCATGGCGGGTTTCTCCCCGGAGCCGTGGCCTGGGCACTAGGAAGGCCGGGCCTCCCCGACTCCCGGGAGGAGGGGCTAGCCCAGTTGCGCCCTGGCCCCCAAACCCTCTGGTGCCATCTGCCTGTCTCGGCACTTCTGACTCCACAGAGCCTTTCCTACATCTGGGCTGCCTGCCGTGGCAAAGTGCAGGCGTGGGGTGAGGCCATGGCTTTGTCTTTCCAGGAAAAAATGAGCCCCTGGCCGAAGCAGCAGGCCCAGGCAGAGCCTTGAGCTTGAAGCCCAGTAGGTCTGTGGCCCTCAGGGCCAGAGCCATGCTTTCAAGGCAGGGAAGCGGCCTGCAAGCTGAGTGGGAGTGGGGGAGGGGAGGGAGACAGCTGAAGCCGAGTCCAGAAGGGCGGCAATGGAAGAGCTGCAGCTGGGTCAGAGCCTGGAGGGAGGGCGGGGCCTTCACTGAGGACCCCCCCCCCCACCCGAGACCAGCCCTAGGCCCCGGCGGTCGCGCATGCGCCCTTGGCCTGTGCGGTGTGTGGGGGCTTGAACCCAAGCCCGCAGGGCTCCCGGAGCGGCCAGAGAAAGAAGGGCCCATGGAGAGGTAGGCGAGGTGGGCAGGGGGCGCCACCTTACTCTCCTCAGCTCCCTGAGGGAGAGAGACAGAGACAGAGACAGAGAGAGAGATCCCTGACCTCTGAGTCTCTGCCTCCACCGCTGGCTGGTGCCAACTCACGCGCCATCCCACTTCCAGCCATCACCCCCACGCCTGCCCCGGGGCCAGCCCCACCACAGAGAGGCCGGTTGGTTCCTGCTCACCTCTGTGCCGTCCCTTCCCGACCTGACCCCAGTGCAGGGGATAAGCTTCAGACAAGTCTTTCCATGTCCCTCTGCATGACAATAGACTTCCTCCCCTCTCCCATTCCACAGGCCCACCCACCCGGGACATCCACCTTTGTCATTAGCTCAGGAGAGGATGCAAGATGAGAATCTCTGCTATTGTGTGGGGAGACTCAGTTTCCCGGGTTTCCCCCATGGACACATGTTCTTCAGCTGGGTCTGATTTTCTCCAGACAAGCTGTCTTGGGAAGGATTTGGCCAGCCCTAAGAACCTGAAGGGAAAGGGCGGAGGGGGGTTCTCTCTCTGCCCCCGACAGCCCCGAGCTGGGTCGGTCCCTCAGACCTGGCCAGGGGCAGCCCATCCCCCGGCGCCCTTCCCCGGGGCATCCAAGGGCAGGCTCGGCGCCAGCCCCACCACGCTCGCCACTGCCCGACCATCGTCCTCCCTCGGGGGGCCTGGGCAGGACAGTGACCCGGCTGTGGGAGGCCTCCAGATCTCAGGCCTGGCACACCGTTTACCAGGCTGCTTCCTCCTCTGACGGGGGCCCAGCACACGCCCCAGGAGACTTGGCAGCCGCCCCCAGGGCTCTATCCTCTGCAACTCGTCCCCTTGGAAGGGGCCTGGCCCAGGTGCCAGGTTCGGCTGGTCGGCCAGCCTCCTTTGGAGAAAGCAGGCAAGCCGAGCCAGGCTTGCAGTGGCCCTGGCGTGACACCTGCCACCTCAGGCAGAGGGCCTCCCGCGTGCCCTCCATGGCGGGTTTCTCCCCGGAGCCGTGGCCTGGGCACTAGGAAGGCCGGGCCTCCCCGACTCCCGGGAGGAGGGGCTAGCCCAGTTGCGCCCTGGCCCCCAAACCCTCTGGTGCCATCTGCCTGTCTCGGCACTTCTGACTCCACAGAGCCTTTCCTACATCTGGGCTGCCTGCCGTGGCAAAGTGCAGGCGTGGGGTGAGGCCATGGCTTTGTCTTTCCAGGAAAAAATGAGCCCCTGGCCGAAGCAGCAGGCCCAGGCAGAGCCTTGAGCTTGAAGCCCAGTAGGTCTGTGGCCCTCAGGGCCAGAGCCATGCTTTCAAGGCAGGGAAGCGGCCTGCAAGCTGAGTGGGAGTGGGGGAGGGGAGGGAGACAGCTGAAGCCGAGTCCAGAAGGGCGGCGATGGAAGAGCTGCAGCTGGGTCAGAGCCTGGAGGGAGGGCGGGGCCTTCACTGAGGACCCCCCCCCCCACCCGAGACCAGCCCTAGGCCCCGGCGGTCGCGCATGCGCCCTTGGCCTGTGCGGTGTGTGGGGGCTTGAACCCAAGCCCGCAGGGCTCCCGGAGCGGCCAGAGAAAGAAGGGCCCATGGAGAGGTAGGCGAGGTGGGCAGGGGGCGCCACCTTACTCTCCTCAGCTCCCTGAGGGAGAGAGACAGAGACAGAGACAGAGAGAGAGATCCCTGACCTCTGAGTCTCTGCCTCCACCGCTGGCTGGTGCCAACTCACGCGCCATCCCACTTCCAGCCATCACCCCCACGCCTGCCCCGGGGCCAGCCCCACCACAGAGAGGCCGGTTGGTTCCTGCTCACCTCTGTGCCGTCCCTTCCCGACCTGACCCCAGTGCAGGGGATAAGCTTCAGACAAGTCTTTCCATGTCCCTCTGCATGACAATAGACTTCCTCCCCTCTCCCATTCCACAGGCCCACCCACCCGGGACATCCACCTTTGTCATTAGCTCAGGAGAGGATGCAAGATGAGAATCTCTGCTATTGTGTGGGGAGACTCAGTTTCCCGGGTTTCCCCCATGGACACATGTTCTTCAGCTGGGTCTGATTTTCTCCAGACAAGCTGTCTTGGGAAGGATTTGGCCAGCCCTAAGAACCTGAAGGGAAAGGGCGGAGGGGGGTTCTCTCTCTGCCCCCGACAGCCCCGAGCTGGGTCGGTCCCTCAGACCTGGCCAGGGGCAGCCCATCCCCCGGCGCCCTTCCCCGGGGCATCCAAGGGCAGGCTCGGCGCCAGCCCCACCCCGCTCGCCACTGCCCGACCATCGTCCTCCCTCGGGGGGCCTGGGCAGGACAGTGACCCGGGTGTGGGAGGCCTCCAGATCTCAGGCCTGGCACACCGTTTACCAGGCTGCTTCCTCCTCTGACGGGGGCCCAGCACACGCCCCAGGAGACTTGGCAGCCGCCCCCAGGGCTCTATCCTCTGCAACTCGTCCCCTTGGAAGGGGCCTGGCCCAGGTGCCAGGTTCGGCTGGTCGGCCAGCCTCCTTTGGAGAAAGCAGGCAAGCCGAGCCAGGCTTGCAGTGGCCCTGGCGTGACACCTGCCACCTCAGGCAGAGGGCCTCCCGCGTGCCCTCCATGGCGGGTTTCTCCCCGGAGCCGTGGCCTGGGCACTAGGAAGGCCGGGCCTCCCCGACTCCCGGGAGGAGGGGCTAGCCCAGTTGCGCCCTGGCCCCCAAACCCTCTGGTGCCATCTGCCTGTCTCGGCACTTCTGACTCCACAGAGCCTTTCCTACATCTGGGCTGCCTGCCGTGGCAAAGTGCAGGCGTGGGGTGAGGCCATGGCTTTGTCTTTCCAGGAAAAAATGAGCCCCTGGCCGAAGCAGCAGGCCCAGGCAGAGCCTTGAGCTTGAAGCCCAGTAGGTCTGTGGCCCTCAGGGCCAGAGCCATGCTTTCAAGGCAGGGAAGCGGCCTGCAAGCTGAGTGGGAGTGGGGGAGGGGAGGGAGACAGCTGAAGCCGAGTCCAGAAGGGCGGCGATGGAAGAGCTGCAGCTGGGTCAGAGCCTGGAGGGAGGGCGGGGCCTTCACTGAGGACCCCCCCCCCCCCCCGAGGCCAGCCCTAGGCCCCGGCGGTCGCGCATGCGCCCTTGGCCTGTGCGGTGTGTGGGGGCTTGAACCCAAGCCCGCAGGGCTCCCGGAGCGGCCAGAGAAAGAAGGGCCCATGGAGAGGTAGGCGAGGTGGGCAGGGGGCGCCACCTTACTCTCCTCAGCTCCCTGAGGGAGAGAGACAGAGACAGAGACAGAGAGAGAGATCCCTGACCTCTGAGTCTCTGCCTCCACCGCTGGCTGGTGCCAACTCACGCGCCATCCCACTTCCAGCCATCACCCCCACGCCTGCCCCGGGGCCAGCCCCACCACAGAGAGGCCGGTTGGTTCCTGCTCACCTCTGTGCCGTCCCTTCCCGACCTGACCCCAGTGCAGGGGATAAGCTTCAGACAAGTCTTTCCATGTCCCTCTGCATGACAATAGACTTCCTCCCCTCTCCCATTCCACAGGCCCACCCACCCGGGACATCCACCTTTGTCATTAGCTCAGGAGAGGATGCAAGATGAGAATCTCTGCTATTGTGTGGGGAGACTCAGTTTCCCGGGTTTCCCCCATGGACACATGTTCTTCAGCTGGGTCTGATTTTCTCCAGACAAGCTGTCTTGGGAAGGATTTGGCCAGCCCTAAGAACCTGAAGGGAAAGGGCGGAGGGGGGTTCTCTCTCTGCCCCCGACAGCCCCGAGCTGGGTCGGTCCCTCAGACCTGGCCAGGGGCAGCCCATCCCCCGGCGCCCTTCCCCGGGGCATCCAAGGGCAGGCTCGGCGCCAGCCCCACCCCGCTCGCCACTGCCCGACCATCGTCCTCCCTCGGGGGGCCTGGGCAGGACAGGGACCCGGCTGTGGGAGGCCTCCAGATCTCAGGCCTGGCACACCGTTTACCAGGCTGCTTCCTCCTCTGACGGGGGCCCAGCACACGCCCCAGGAGACTTGGCAGCCGCCCCCAGGGCTCTATCCTCTGCAACTCGTCCCCTTGGAAGGGGCCTGGCCCAGGTGCCAGGTTCGGCTGGTCGGCCAGCCTCCTTTGGAGAAAGCAGGCAAGCCGAGCCAGGCTTGCAGTGGCCCTGGCGTGACACCTGCCACCTCAGGCAGAGGGCCTCCCGCGTGCCCTCCATGGCGGGTTTCTCCCCGGAGCCGTGGCCTGGGCACTAGGAAGGCCGGGCCTCCCCGACTCCCGGGAGGAGGGGCTAGCCCAGTTGCGCCCTGGCCCCCAAACCCTCTGGTGCCATCTGCCTGTCTCGGCACTTCTGACTCCACAGAGCCTTTCCTACATCTGGGCTGCCTGCCGTGGCAAAGTGCAGGCGTGGGGTGAGGCCATGGCTTTGTCTTTCCAGGAAAAAATGAGCCCCTGGCCGAAGCAGCAGGCCCAGGCAGAGCCTTGAGCTTGAAGCCCAGTAGGTCTGTGGCCCTCAGGGCCAGAGCCATGCTTTCAAGGCAGGGAAGCGGCCTGCAAGCTGAGTGGGAGTGGGGGAGGGGAGGGAGACAGCTGAAGCCGAGTCCAGAAGGGCGGCGATGGAAGAGCTGCAGCTGGGTCAGAGCCTGGAGGGAGGGCGGGGCCTTCACTGAGGACCCCCCCCCCAGGCCAGCCCTAGGCCCCGGCGGTCGCGCATGCGCCCTTGGCCTGTGCGGTGTGTGGGGGCTTGAACCCAAGCCCGCAGGGCTCCCGGAGCGGCCAGAGAAAGAAGGGCCCATGGAGAGGTAGGCGAGGTGGGCAGGGGGCGCCACCTTACTCTCCTCAGCTCCCTGAGGGAGAGAGACAGAAACAGAGACAGAGAGAGAGATCCCTGACCTCTGAGTCTCTGCCTCCACCGCTGGCTGGTGCCAACTCACGCGCCATCCCACTTCCAGCCATCACCCCCACGCCTGCCCCGGGGCCAGCCCCACCACAGAGAGGCCGGTTGGTTCCTGCTCACCTCTGTGCCGTCCCTTCCCGACCTGACCCCAGTGCAGGGGATAAGCTTCAGACAAGTCTTTCCATGTCCCTCTGCATGACAATAGACTTCCTCCCCTCTCCCATTCCACAGGCCCACCCACCCGGGACATCCACCTTTGTCATTAGCTCAGGAGAGGATGCAAGATGAGAATCTCTGCTATTGTGTGGGGAGACTCAGTTTCCCGGGTTTCCCCCATGGACACATGTTCTTCAGCTGGGTCTGATTTTCTCCAGACAAGCTGTCTTGGGAAGGATTTGGCCAGCCCTAAGAACCTGAAGGGAAAGGGCGGAGGGGGGTTCTCTCTCTGCCCCCGACAGCCCCGAGCTGGGTCGGTCCCTCAGACCTGGCCAGGGGCAGCCCATCCCCCGGCGCCCTTCCCCGGGGCATCCAAGGGCAGGCTCGGCGCCAGCCCCACCCCGCTCGCCACTGCCCGACCATCGTCCTCCCTCGGGGGGCCTGGGCAGGACAGGGACCCGGGTGTGGGAGGCCTCCAGATCTCAGGCCTGGCACACCGTTTACCAGGCTGCTTCCTCCTCTGACGGGGGCCCAGCACACGCCCCAGGAGACTTGGCAGCCGCCCCCAGGGCTCTATCCTCTGCAACTCGTCCCCTTGGAAGGGGCCTGGCCCAGGTGCCAGGTTCGGCTGGTCGGCCAGCCTCCTTTGGAGAAAGCAGGCAAGCCGAGCCAGGCTTGCAGTGGCCCTGGCGTGACACCTGCCACCTCAGGCAGAGGGCCTCCCGCGTGCCCTCCATGGCGGGTTTCTCCCCGGAGCCGTGGCCTGGGCACTAGGAAGGCCGGGCCTCCCCGACTCCCGGGAGGAGGGGCTAGCCCAGTTGCGCCCTGGCCCCCAAACCCTCTGGTGCCATCTGCCTGTCTCGGCACTTCTGACTCCACAGAGCCTTTCCTACATCTGGGCTGCCTGCCGTGGCAAAGTGCAGGCGTGGGGTGAGGCCATGGCTTTGTCTTTCCAGGAAAAAATGAGCCCCTGGCCGAAGCAGCAGGCCCAGGCAGAGCCTTGAGCTTGAAGCCCAGTAGGTCTGTGGCCCTCAGGGCCAGAGCCATGCTTTCAAGGCAGGGAAGCGGCCTGCAAGCTGAGTGGGAGTGGGGGAGGGGAGGGAGACAGCTGAAGCCGAGTCCAGAAGGGCGGCGATGGAAGAGCTGCAGCTGGGTCAGAGCCTGGAGGGAGGGCGGGGCCTTCACTCAGGACCCCCCCCCCCCGAGGCCAGCCCTAGGCCCCGGCGGTCGCGCATGCGCCCTTGGCCTGTGCGGTGTGTGGGGGCTTGAACCCAAGCCCGCAGGGCTCCCGGAGCGGCCAGAGAAAGAAGGGCCCATGGAGAGGTAGGCGAGGTGGGCAGGGGGCGCCACCTTACTCTCCTCAGCTCCCTGAGGGAGAGAGACAGAGACAGAGACAGAGAGAGAGATCCCTGACCTCTGAGTCTCTGCCTCCACCGCTGGCTGGTGCCAACTCACGCGCCATCCCACTTCCAGCCATCACCCCCACGCCTGCCCCGGGGCCAGCCCCACCACAGAGAGGCCGGTTGGTTCCTGCTCACCTCTGTGCCGTCCCTTCCCGACCTGACCCCAGTGCAGGGGATAAGCTTCAGACAAGTCTTTCCATGTCCCTCTGCATGACAATAGACTTCCTCCCCTCTCCCATTCCACAGGCCCACCCACCCGGGACATCCACCTTTGTCATTAGCTCAGGAGAGGATGCAAGATGAGAATCTCTGCTATTGTGTGGGGAGACTCAGTTTCCCGGGTTTCCCCCATGGACACATGTTCTTCAGCTGGGTCTGATTTTCTCCAGACAAGCTGTCTTGGGAAGGATTTGGCCAGCCCTAAGAACCTGAAGGGAAAGGGCGGAGGGGGGTTCTCTCTCTGCCCCCGACAGCCCCGAGCTGGGTCGGTCCCTCAGACCTGGCCAGGGGCAGCCCATCCCCCGGCGCCCTTCCCCGGGGCATCCAAGGGCAGGCTCGGCGCCAGCCCCACCCCGCTCGCCACTGCCCGACCATCGTCCTCCCTCGGGGGGCCTGGGCAGGACAGGGACCCGGCTGTGGGAGGCCTCCAGATCTCAGGCCTGGCACACCGTTTACCAGGCTGCTTCCTCCTCTGACGGGGGCCCAGCACACGCCCCAGGAGACTTGGCAGCCGCCCCCAGGGCTCTATCCTCTGCAACTCGTCCCCTTGGAAGGGGCCTGGCCCAGGTGCCAGGTTCGGCTGGTCGGCCAGCCTCCTTTGGAGAAAGCAGGCAAGCCGAGCCAGGCTTGCAGTGGCCCTGGCGTGACACCTGCCACCTCAGGCAGAGGGCCTCCCGCGTGCCCTCCATGGCGGGTTTCTCCCCGGAGCCGTGGCCTGGGCACTAGGAAGGCCGGGCCTCCCCGACTCCCGGGAGGAGGGGCTAGCCCAGTTGCGCCCTGGCCCCCAAACCCTCTGGTGCCATCTGCCTGTCTCGGCACTTCTGACTCCACAGAGCCTTTCCTACATCTGGGCTGCCTGCCGTGGCAAAGTGCAGGCGTGGGGTGAGGCCATGGCTTTGTCTTTCCAGGAAAAAATGAGCCCCTGGCCGAAGCAGCAGGCCCAGGCAGAGCCTTGAGCTTGAAGCCCAGTAGGTCTGTGGCCCTCAGGGCCAGAGCCATGCTTTCAAGGCAGGGAAGCGGCCTGCAAGCTGAGTGGGAGTGGGGGAGGGGAGGGAGACAGCTGAAGCCGAGTCCAGAAGGGCGGCGATGGAAGAGCTGCAGCTGGGTCAGAGCCTGGAGGGAGGGCGGGGCCTTCACTGAGGACCCCCCCCCCCGAGGCCAGCCCTAGGCCCCGGCGGTCGCGCATGCGCCCTTGGCCTGTGCGGTGTGTGGGGGCTTGAACCCAAGCCCGCAGGGCTCCCGGAGCGGCCAGAGAAAGAAGGGCCCATGGAGAGGTAGGCGAGGTGGGCAGGGGGCGCCACCTTACTCTCCTCAGCTCCCTGAGGGAGAGAGACAGAGACAGAGACAGAGAGAGAGATCCCTGACCTCTGAGTCTCTGCCTCCACCGCTGGCTGGTGCCAACTCATGCGCCATCCCACTTCCAGCCATCACCCCCACGCCTGCCCCGGGGCCAGCCCCACCACAGAGAGGCCGGTTGGTTCCTGCTCACCTCTGTGCCGTCCCTTCCCGACCTGACCCCAGTGCAGGGGATAAGCTTCAGACAAGTCTTTCCATGTCCCTCTGCATGACAATAGACTTCCTCCCCTCTCCCATTCCACAGGCCCACCCACCCGGGACATCCACCTTTGTCATTAGCTCAGGAGAGGATGCAAGATGAGAATCTCTGCTATTGTGTGGGGAGACTCAGTTTCCCGGGTTTCCCCCATGGACACATGTTCTTCAGCTGGGTCTGATTTTCTCCAGACAAGCTGTCTTGGGAAGGATTTGGCCAGCCCTAAGAACCTGAAGGGAAAGGGCGGAGGGGGGTTCTCTCTCTGCCCCCGACAGCCCCGAGCTGGGTCGGTCCCTCAGACCTGGCCAGGGGCAGCCCATCCCCCGGCGCCCTTCCCCGGGGCATCCAAGGGCAGGCTCGGCGCCAGCCCCACCCCGCTCGCCACTGCCCGACCATCGTCCTCCCTCGGGGGGCCTGGGCAGGACAGGGACCCGGCTGTGGGAGGCCTCCAGATCTCAGGCCTGGCACACCGTTTACCAGGCTGCTTCCTCCTCTGACGGGGGCCCAGCACACGCCCCAGGAGACTTGGCAGCCGCCCCCAGGGCTCTATCCTCTGCAACTCGTCCCCTTGGAAGGGGCCTGGCCCAGGTGCCAGGTTCGGCTGGTCGGCCAGCCTCCTTTGGAGAAAGCAGGCAAGCCGAGCCAGGCTTGCAGTGGCCCTGGCGTGACACCTGCCACCTCAGGCAGAGGGCCTCCCGCGTGCCCTCCATGGCGGGTTTCTCCCCGGAGCCGTGGCCTGGGCACTAGGAAGGCCGGGCCTCCCCGACTCCCGGGAGGAGGGGCTAGCCCAGTTGCGCCCTGGCCCCCAAACCCTCTGGTGCCATCTGCCTGTCTCGGCACTTCTGACTCCACAGAGCCTTTCCTACATCTGGGCTGCCTGCCGTGGCAAAGTGCAGGCGTGGGGTGAGGCCATGGCTTTGTCTTTCCAGGAAAAAATGAGCCCCTGGCCGAAGCAGCAGGCCCAGGCAGAGCCTTGAGCTTGAAGCCCAGTAGGTCTGTGGCCCTCAGGGCCAGAGCCATGCTTTCAAGGCAGGGAAGCGGCCTGCAAGCTGAGTGGGAGTGGGGGAGGGGAGGGAGACAGCTGAAGCCGAGTCCAGAAGGGCGGCGATGGAAGAGCTGCAGCTGGGTCAGAGCCTGGAGGGAGGGCGGGGCCTTCACTGAGGACCCCCCCCCCCCGAGGCCAGCCCTAGGCCCCGGCGGTCGCGCATGCGCCCTTGGCCTGTGCGGTGTGTGGGGGCTTGAACCCAAGCCCGCAGGGCTCCCGGAGCGGCCAGAGAAAGAAGGGCCCATGGAGAGGTAGGCGAGGTGGGCAGGGGGCGCCACCTTACTCTCCTCAGCTCCCTGAGGGAGAGAGACAGAGACAGAGACAGAGAGAGAGATCCCTGACCTCTGAGTCTCTGCCTCCACCGCTGGCTGGTGCCAACTCACGCGCCATCCCACTTCCAGCCATCACCCCCACGCCTGCCCCGGGGCCAGCCCCACCACAGAGAGGCCGGTTGGTTCCTGCTCACCTCTGTGCCGTCCCTTCCCGACCTGACCCCAGTGCAGGGGATAAGCTTCAGACAAGTCTTTCCATGTCCCTCTGCATGACAATAGACTTCCTCCCCTCTCCCATTCCACAGGCCCACCCACCCGGGACATCCACCTTTGTCATTAGCTCAGGAGAGGATGCAAGATGAGAATCTCTGCTATTGTGTGGGGAGACTCAGTTTCCCGGGTTTCCCCCATGGACACATGTTCTTCAGCTGGGTCTGATTTTCTCCAGACAAGCTGTCTTGGGAAGGATTTGGCCAGCCCTAAGAACCTGAAGGGAAAGGGCAGAGGGGGGTTCTCTCTCTGCCCCCGACAGCCCCGAGCTGGGTCGGTCCCTCAGACCTGGCCAGGGGCAGCCCATCCCCCGGCGCCCTTCCCCGGGGCATCCAAGGGCAGGCTCGGCGCCAGCCCCACCCCGCTCGCCACTGCCCGACCATCGTCCTCCCTCGGGGGGCCTGGGCAGGACAGGGACCCGGGTGTGGGAGGCCTCCAGATCTCAGGCCTGGCACACCGTTTACCAGGCTGCTTCCTCCTCTGACGGGGGCCCAGCACACGCCCCAGGAGACTTGGCAGCCGCCCCCAGGGCTCTATCCTCTGCAACTCGTCCCCTTGGAAGGGGCCTGGCCCAGGTGCCAGGTTCGGCTGGTCGGCCAGCCTCCTTTGGAGAAAGCAGGCAAGCCGAGCCAGGCTTGCAGTGGCCCTGGCGTGACACCTGCCACCTCAGGCAGAGGGCCTCCCGCGTGCCCTCCATGGCGGGTTTCTCCCCGGAGCCGTGGCCTGGGCACTAGGAAGGCCGGGCCTCCCCGACTCCCGGGAGGAGGGGCTAGCCCACTTGCGCCCTGGCCCCCAAACCCTCTGGTGCCATCTGCCTGTCTCGGCACTTCTGACTCCACAGAGCCTTTCCTACATCTGGGCTGCCTGCCGTGGCAAAGTGCAGGCGTGGGGTGAGGCCATGGCTTTGTCTTTCCAGGAAAAAATGAGCCCCTGGCCGAAGCAGCAGGCCCAGGCAGAGCCTTGAGCTTGAAGCCCAGTAGGTCTGTGGCCCTCAGGGCCAGAGCCATGCTTTCAAGGCAGGGAAGCGGCCTGCAAGCTGAGTGGGAGTGGGCGAGGGGAGGGAGACAGCTGAAGCCGAGTCCAGAAGGGCGGCGATGGAAGAGCTGCAGCTGGGTCAGAGCCTGGAGGGAGGGCGGGGCCTTCACTGAGGACCCCCCCCCCCCCCCGAGGCCAGCCCTAGGCCCCGGCGGTCGCGCATGCGCCCTTGGCCTGTGCGGTGTGTGGGGGCTTGAACCCAAGCCCGCAGGGCTCCCGGAGCGGCCAGAGAAAGAAGGGCCCATGGAGAGGTAGGCGAGGTGGGCAGGGGGCGCCACCTTACTCTCCTCAGCTCCCTGAGGGAGAGAGACAGAGACAGAGACAGAGAGAGAGATCCCTGACCTCTGAGTCTCTGCCTCCACCGCTGGCTGGTGCCAACTCACGCGCCATCCCACTTCCAGCCATCACCCCCACGCCTGCCCCGGGGCCAGCCCCACCACAGAGAGGCCGGTTGGTTCCTGCTCACCTCTGTGCCGTCCCTTCCCGACCTGACCCCAGTGCAGGGGATAAGCTTCAGACAAGTCTTTCCATGTCCCTCTGCATGACAATAGACTTCCTCCCCTCTCCCATTCCACAGGCCCACCCACCCGGGACATCCACCTTTGTCATTAGCTCAGGAGAGGATGCAAGATGAGAATCTCTGCTATTGTGTGGGGAGACTCAGTTTCCCGGGTTTCCCCCATGGACACATGTTCTTCAGCTGGGTCTGATTTTCTCCAGACAAGCTGTCTTGGGAAGGATTTGGCCAGCCCTAAGAACCTGAAGGGAAAGGGCGGAGGGGGGTTCTCTCTCTGCCCCCGACAGCCCCGAGCTGGGTCGGTCCCTCAGACCTGGCCAGGGGCAGCCCATCCCCCGGCGCCCTTCCCCGGGGCATCCAAGGGCAGGCTCGGCGCCAGCCCCACCCCGCTCGCCACTGCCCGACCATCGTCCTCCCTCGGGGGGCCTGGGCAGGACAGGGACCCGGGTGTGGGAGGCCTCCAGATCTCAGGCCTGGCACACCGTTTACCAGGCTGCTTCCTCCTCTGACGGGGGCCCAGCACACGCCCCAGGAGACTTGGCAGCCGCCCCCAGGGCTCTATCCTCTGCAACTCGTCCCCTTGGAAGGGGCCTGGCCCAGGTGCCAGGTTCGGCTGGTCGGCCAGCCTCCTTTGGAGAAAGCAGGCAAGCCGAGCCAGGCTTGCAGTGGCCCTGGCGTGACACCTGCCACCTCAGGCAGAGGGCCTCCCGCGTGCCCTCCATGGCGGGTTTCTCCCCGGAGCCGTGGCCTGGGCACTAGGAAGGCCGGGCCTCCCCGACTCCCGGGAGGAGGGGCTAGCCCAGTTGCGCCCTGGCCCCCAAACCCTCTGGTGCCATCTGCCTGTCTCGGCACTTCTGACTCCACAGAGCCTTTCCTACATCTGGGCTGCCTGCCGTGGCAAAGTGCAGGCGTGGGGTGAGGCCATGGCTTTGTCTTTCCAGGAAAAAATGAGCCCCTGGCCGAAGCAGCAGGCCCAGGCAGAGCCTTGAGCTTGAAGCCCAGTAGGTCTGTGGCCCTCAGGGCCAGAGCCATGCTTTCAAGGCAGGGAAGCGGCCTGCAAGCTGAGTGGGAGTGGGGGAGGGGAGGGAGACAGCTGAAGCCGAGTCCAGAAGGGCGGCGATGGAAGAGCTGCAGCTGGGTCAGAGCCTGGAGGGAGGGCGGGGCCTTCACTGAGGACCCCCCCCCCCCCCCGAGGCCAGCCCTAGGCCCCGGCGGTCGCGCATGCGCCCTTGGCCTGTGCGGTGTGTGGGGGCTTGAACCCAAGCCCGCAGGGCTCCCGGAGCGGCCAGAGAAAGAAGGGCCCATGGAGAGGTAGGCGAGGTGGGCAGGGGGCGCCACCTTACTCTCCTCAGCTCCCTGAGGGAGAGAGACAGAGACAGAGACAGAGAGAGAGATCCCTGACCTCTGAGTCTCTGCCTCCACCGCTGGCTGGTGCCAACTCACGCGCCATCCCACTTCCAGCCATCACCCCCACGCCTGCCCCGGGGCCAGCCCCACCACAGAGAGGCCGGTTGGTTCCTGCTCACCTCTGTGCCGTCCCTTCCCGACCTGACCCCAGTGCAGGGGATAAGCTTCAGACAAGTCTTTCCATGTCCCTCTGCATGACAATAGACTTCCTCCCCTCTCCCATTCCACAGGCCCACCCACCCGGGACATCCACCTTTGTCATTAGCTCAGGAGAGGATGCAAGATGAGAATCTCTGCTATTGTGTGGGGAGACTCAGTTTCCCGGGTTTCCCCCATGGACACATGTTCTTCAGCTGGGTCTGATTTTCTCCAGACAAGCTGTCTTGGGAAGGATTTGGCCAGCCCTAAGAACCTGAAGGGAAAGGGCGGAGGGGGGTTCTCTCTCTGCCCCCGACAGCCCCGAGCTGGGTCGGTCCCTCAGACCTGGCCAGGGGCAGCCCATCCCCCGGCGCCCTTCCCCGGGGCATCCAAGGGCAGGCTCGGCGCCAGCCCCACCCCGCTCGCCACTGCCCGACCATCGTCCTCCCTCGGGGGGCCTGGGCAGGACAGGGACCCGGCTGTGGGAGGCCTCCAGATCTCAGGCCTGGCACACCGTTTACCAGGCTGCTTCCTCCTCTGACGGGGGCCCAGCACACGCCCCAGGAGACTTGGCAGCCGCCCCCAGGGCTCTATCCTCTGCAACTCGTCCCCTTGGAAGGGGCCTGGCCCAGGTGCCAGGTTCGGCTGGTCGGCCAGCCTCCTTTGGAGAAAGCAGGCAAGCCGAGCCAGGCTTGCAGTGGCCCTGGCGTGACAACTGCCACCTCAGGCAGAGGGCCTCCCGCGTGCCCTCCATGGCGGGTTTCTCCCCGGAGCCGTGGCCTGGGCACTAGGAAGGCCGGGCCTCCCCGACTCCCGGGAGGAGGGGCTAGCCCAGTTGCGCCCTGGCCCCCAAACCCTCTGGTGCCATCTGCCTGTCTCGGCACTTCTGACTCCACAGAGCCTTTCCTACATCTGGGCTGCCTGCCGTGGCAAAGTGCAGGCGTGGGGTGAGGCCATGGCTTTGTCTTTCCAGGAAAAAATGAGCCCCTGGCCGAAGCAGCAGGCCCAGGCAGAGCCTTGAGCTTGAAGCCCAGTAGGTCTGTGGCCCTCAGGGCCAGAGCCATGCTTTCAAGGCAGGGAAGCGGCCTGCAAGCTGAGTGGGAGTGGGGGAGGGGAGGGAGACAGCTGAAGCCGAGTCCAGAAGGGCGGCGATGGAAGAGCTGCAGCTGGGTCAGAGCCTGGAGGGAGGGCGGGGCCTTCACTCAGGACCCCCCCCCCCCCGAGGCCAGCCCTAGGCCCCGGCGGTCGCGCATGCGCCCTTGGCCTGTGCGGTGTGTGGGGGCTTGAACCCAAGCCCGCAGGGCTCCCGGAGCGGCCAGAGAAAGAAGGGCCCATGGAGAGGTAGGCGAGGTGGGCAGGGGGCGCCACCTTACTCTCCTCAGCTCCCTGAGGGAGAGAGACAGAGACAGAGACAGAGAGAGAGATCCCTGACCTCTGAGTCTCTGCCTCCACCGCTGGCTGGTGCCAACTCACGCGCCATCCCACTTCCAGCCATCACCCCCACGCCTGCCCCGGGGCCAGCCCCACCACAGAGAGGCCGGTTGGTTCCTGCTCACCTCTGTGCCGTCCCTTCCCGACCTGACCCCAGTGCAGGGGATAAGCTTCAGACAAGTCTTTCCATGTCCCTCTGCATGACAATAGACTTCCTCCCCTCTCCCATTCCACAGGCCCACCCACCCGGGACATCCACCTTTGTCATTAGCTCAGGAGAGGATGCAAGATGAGAATCTCTGCTATTGTGTGGGGAGACTCAGTTTCCCGGGTTTCCCCCATGGACACATGTTCTTCAGCTGGGTCTGATTTTCTCCAGACAAGCTGTCTTGGGAAGGATTTGGCCAGCCCTAAGAACCTGAAGGGAAAGGGCGGAGGGGGGTTCTCTCTCTGCCCCCGACAGCCCCGAGCTGGGTCGGTCCCTCAGACCTGGCCAGGGGGAGCCCATCCCCCGGCGCCCTTCCCCGGGGCATCCAAGGGCAGGCTCGGCGCCAGCCCCACCCCGCTCGCCACTGCCCGACCATCGTCCTCCCTCGGGGGGCCTGGGCAGGACAGGGACCCGGGTGTGGGAGGCCTCCAGATCTCAGGCCTGGCACACCGTTTACCAGGCTGCTTCCTCCTCTGACGGGGGCCCAGCACACGCCCCAGGAGACTTGGCAGCCGCCCCCAGGGCTCTATCCTCTGCAACTCGTCCCCTTGGAAGGGGCCTGGCCCAGGTGCCAGGTTCGGCTGGTCGGCCAGCCTCCTTTGGAGAAAGCAGGCAAGCCGAGCCAGGCTTGCAGTGGCCCTGGCGTGACACCTGCCACCTCAGGCAGAGGGCCTCCCGCGTGCCCTCCATGGCGGGTTTCTCCCCGGAGCCGTGGCCTGGGCACTAGGAAGGCCGGGCCTCCCCGACTCCCGGGAGGAGGGGCTAGCCCAGTTGCGCCCTGGCCCCCAAACCCTCTGGTGCCATCTGCCTGTCTCGGCACTTCTGACTCCACAGAGCCTTTCCTACATCTGGGCTGCCTGCCGTGGCAAAGTGCAGGCGTGGGGTGAGGCCATGGCTTTGTCTTTCCAGGAAAAAATGAGCCCCTGGCCGAAGCAGCAGGCCCAGGCAGAGCCTTGAGCTTGAAGCCCAGTAGGTCTGTGGCCCTCAGGGCCAGAGCCATGCTTTCAAGGCAGGGAAGCGGCCTGCAAGCTGAGTGGGAGTGGGGGAGGGGAGGGAGACAGCTGAAGCCGAGTCCAGAAGGGCGGCGATGGAAGAGCTGCAGCTGGGTCAGAGCCTGGAGGGAGGGCGGGGCCTTCACTGAGGACCCCCCCCCCCCCCGAGGCCAGCCCTAGGCCCCGGCGGTCGCGCATGCGCCCTTGGCCTGTGCGGTGTGTGGGGGCTTGAACCCAAGCCCGCAGGGCTCCCGGAGCGGCCAGAGAAAGAAGGGCCCATGGAGAGGTAGGCGAGGTGGGCAGGGGGCGCCACCTTACTCTCCTCAGCTCCCTGAGGGAGAGAGACAGAGACAGAGACAGAGAGAGAGATCCCTGACCTCTGAGTCTCTGCCTCCACCGCTGGCTGGTGCCAACTCACGCGCCATCCCACTTCCAGCCATCACCCCCACGCCTGCCCCGGGGCCAGCCCCACCACAGAGAGGCCGGTTGGTTCCTGCTCACCTCTGTGCCGTCCCTTCCCGACCTGACCCCAGTGCAGGGGATAAGCTTCAGACAAGTCTTTCCATGTCCCTCTGCATGACAATAGACTTCCTCCCCTCTCCCATTCCACAGGCCCACCCACCCGGGACATCCACCTTTGTCATTAGCTCAGGAGAGGATGCAAGATGAGAATCTCTGCTATTGTGTGGGGAGACTCAGTTTCCCGGGTTTCCCCCATGGACACATGTTCTTCAGCTGGGTCTGATTTTCTCCAGACAAGCTGTCTTGGGAAGGATTTGGCCAGCCCTAAGAACCTGAAGGGAAAGGGCGGAGGGGGGTTCTCTCTCTGCCCCCGACAGCCCCGAGCTGGGTCGGTCCCTCAGACCTGGCCAGGGGGAGCCCATCCCCCGGCGCCCTTCCCCGGGGCATCCAAGGGCAGGCTCGGCGCCAGCCCCACCCCGCTCGCCACTGCCCGACCATCGTCCTCCCTCGGGGGGCCTGGGCAGGACAGGGACCCGGGTGTGGGAGGCCTCCAGATCTCAGGCCTGGCACACCGTTTACCAGGCTGCTTCCTCCTCTGACGGGGGCCCAGCACACGCCCCAGGAGACTTGGCAGCCGCCCCCAGGGCTCTATCCTCTGCAACTCGTCCCCTTGGAAGGGGCCTGGCCCAGGTGCCAGGTTCGGCTGGTCGGCCAGCCTCCTTTGGAGAAAGCAGGCAAGCCGAGCCAGGCTTGCAGTGGCCCTGGCGTGACACCTGCCACCTCAGGCAGAGGGCCTCCCGCGTGCCCTCCATGGCGGGTTTCTCCCCGGAGCCGTGGCCTGGGCACTAGGAAGGCCGGGCCTCCCCGACTCCCGGGAGGAGGGGCTAGCCCAGTTGCGCCCTGGCCCCCAAACCCTCTGGTGCCATCTGCCTGTCTCGGCACTTCTGACTCCACAGAGCCTTTCCTACATCTGGGCTGCCTGCCGTGGCAAAGTGCAGGCGTGGGGTGAGGCCATGGCTTTGTCTTTCCAGGAAAAAATGAGCCCCTGGCCGAAGCAGCAGGCCCAGGCAGAGCCTTGAGCTTGAAGCCCAGTAGGTCTGTGGCCCTCAGGGCCAGAGCCATGCTTTCAAGGCAGGGAAGCGGCCTGCAAGCTGAGTGGGAGTGGGGGAGGGGAGGGAGACAGCTGAAGCCGAGTCCAGAAGGGCGGCGATGGAAGAGCTGCAGCTGGGTCAGAGCCTGGAGGGAGGGCGGGGCCTTCACTGAGGACCCCCCCCCCCGAGGCCAGCCCTAGGCCCCGGCGGTCGCGCATGCGCCCTTGGCCTGTGCGGTGTGTGGGGGCTTGAACCCAAGCCCGCAGGGCTCCCGGAGCGGCCAGAGAAAGAAGGGCCCATGGAGAGGTAGGCGAGGTGGGCAGGGGGCGCCACCTTACTCTCCTCAGCTCCCTGAGGGAGAGAGACAGAGACAGAGACAGAGAGAGAGATCCCTGACCTCTGAGTCTCTGCCTCCACCGCTGGCTGGTGCCAACTCACGCGCCATCCCACTTCCAGCCATCACCCCCACGCCTGCCCCGGGGCCAGCCCCACCACAGAGAGGCCGGTTGGTTCCTGCTCACCTCTGTGCCGTCCCTTCCCGACCTGACCCCAGTGCAGGGGATAAGCTTCAGACAAGTCTTTCCATGTCCCTCTGCATGACAATAGACTTCCTCCCCTCTCCCATTCCACAGGCCCACCCACCCGGGACATCCACCTTTGTCATTAGCTCAGGAGAGGATGCAAGATGAGAATCTCTGCTATTGTGTGGGGAGACTCAGTTTCCCGGGTTTCCCCCATGGACACATGTTCTTCAGCTGGGTCTGATTTTCTCCAGACAAGCTGTCTTGGGAAGGATTTGGCCAGCCCTAAGAACCTGAAGGGAAAGGGCGGAGGGGGGTTCTCTCTCTGCCCCCGACAGCCCCGAGCTGGGTCGGTCCCTCAGACCTGGCCAGGGGCAGCCCATCCCCCGGCGCCCTTCCCCGGGGCATCCAAGGGCAGGCTCGGCGCCAGCCCCACCCCGCTCGCCACTGCCCGACCATCGTCCTCCCTCGGGGGGCCTGGGCAGGACAGGGACCCGGGTGTGGGAGGCCTCCAGATCTCAGGCCTGGCACACCGTTTACCAGGCTGCTTCCTCCTCTGACGGGGGCCCAGCACACGCCCCAGGAGACTTGGCAGCCGCCCCCAGGGCTCTATCCTCTGCAACTCGTCCCCTTGGAAGGGGCCTGGCCCAGGTGCCAGGTTCGGCTGGTCGGCCAGCCTCCTTTGGAGAAAGCAGGCAAGCCGAGCCAGGCTTGCAGTGGCCCTGGCGTGACACCTGCCACCTCAGGCAGAGGGCCTCCCGCGTGCCCTCCATGGCGGGTTTCTCCCCTGAGCCGTGGCCTGGGCACTAGGAAGGCCGGGCCTCCCCGACTCCCGGGAGGAGGGGCTAGCCCAGTTGCGCCCTGGCCCCCAAACCCTCTGGTGCCATCTGCCTGTCTCGGCACTTCTGACTCCACAGAGCCTTTCCTACATCTGGGCTGCCTGCCGTGGCAAAGTGCAGGCGTGGGGTGAGGCCATGGCTTTGTCTTTCCAGGAAAAAATGAGCCCCTGGCCGAAGCAGCAGGCCCAGGCAGAGCCTTGAGCTTGAAGCCCAGTAGGTCTGTGGCCCTCAGGGCCAGAGCCATGCTTTCAAGGCAGGGAAGCGGCCTGCAAGCTGAGTGGGAGTGGGGGAGGGGAGGGAGACAGCTGAAGCCGAGTCCAGAAGGGCGGCGATGGAAGAGCTGCAGCTGGGTCAGAGCCTGGAGGGAGGGCGGGGCCTTCACTGAGGACCCCCCCCCCCGAGGCCAGCCCTAGGCCCTGGCGGTCGCGCATGCGCCCTTGGCCTGTGCGGTGTGTGGGGGCTTGAACCCAAGCCCGCAGGGCTCCCGGAGCGGCCAGAGAAAGAAGGGCCCATGGAGAGGTAGGCGAGGTGGGCAGGGGGCGCCACCTTACTCTCCTCAGCTCCCTGAGGGAGAGAGACAGAGACAGAGACAGAGAGAGAGATCCCTGACCTCTGAGTCTCTGCCTCCACCGCTGGCTGGTGCCAACTCACGCGCCATCCCACTTCCAGCCATCACCCCCACGCCTGCCCCGGGGCCAGCCCCACCACAGAGAGGCCGGTTGGTTCCTGCTCACCTCTGTGCCGTCCCTTCCCGACCTGACCCCAGTGCAGGGGATAAGCTTCAGACAAGTCTTTCCATGTCCCTCTGCATGACAATAGACTTCCTCCCCTCTCCCATTCCACAGGCCCACCCACCCGGGACATCCACCTTTGTCATTAGCTCAGGAGAGGATGCAAGATGAGAATCTCTGCTATTGTGTGGGGAGACTCAGTTTCCCGGGTTTCCCCCATGGACACATGTTCTTCAGCTGGGTCTGATTTTCTCCAGACAAGCTGTCTTGGGAAGGATTTGGCCAGCCCTAAGAACCTGAAGGGAAAGGGCGGAGGGGGGTTCTCTCTCTGCCCCCGACAGCCCCGAGCTGGGTCGGTCCCTCAGACCTGGCCAGGGGCAGCCCATCCCCCGGCGCCCTTCCCCGGGGCATCCAAAGGCAGGCTCGGCGCCAGCCCCACCCCGCTCGCCACTGCCCGACCATCGTCCTCCCTCGGGGGGCCTGGGCAGGACAGGGACCCGGCTGTGGGAGGCCTCCAGATCTCAGGCCTGGCACACCGTTTACCAGGCTGCTTCCTCCTCTGACGGGGGCCCAGCACACGCCCCAGGAGACTTGGCAGCCGCCCCCAGGGCTCTATCCTCTGCAACTCGTCCCCTTGGAAGGGGCCTGGCCCAGGTGCCAGGTTCGGCTGGTCGGCCAGCCTCCTTTGGAGAAAGCAGGCAAGCCGAGCCAGGCTTGCAGTGGCCCTGGCGTGACACCTGCCACCTCAGGCAGAGGGCCTCCCGCGTGCCCTCCATGGCGGGTTTCTCCCCGGAGCCGTGGCCTGGGCACTAGGAAGGCCGGGCCTCCCCGACTCCCGGGAGGAGGGGCTAGCCCAGTTGCGCCCTGGCCCCCAAACCCTCTGGTGCCATCTGCCTGTCTCGGCACTTCTGACTCCACAGAGCCTTTCCTACATCTGGGCTGCCTGCCGTGGCAAAGTGCAGGCGTTGGGTGAGGCCATGGATTTGTCTTTCCAGGAAAAAATGAGCCCCTGGCCGAAGCAGCAGGCCCAGGCAGTGCCTTGAGCTTGAAGCCCAGTAGGTCTGTGGCCCTCAGGGCCAGAGCCATGCTTTCAAGGCAGGGAAGCGGCCTGCAAGCTGAGTGGGAGTGGGGGAGGGGAGGGAGACAGCTGAAGCCGAGTCCAGAAGGGCGGCGATGGAAGAGCTGCAGCTGGGTCAGAGCCTGGAGGGAGGGCGGGGCCTTCACTGAGGACCCCCCCCCCCCGAGGCCAGCCCTAGGCCCCGGCGGTCGCGCATGCGCCCTTGGCCTGTGCGGTGTGTGGGGGCTTGAACCCAAGCCCGCAGGGCTCCCGGAGCGGCCAGAGAAAGAAGGGCCCATGGAGAGGTAGGCGAGGTGGGCAGGGGGCGCCACCTTACTCTCCTCAGCTCCCTGAGGGAGAGAGACAGAAACAGAGACAGAGAGAGAGATCCCTGACCTCTGAGTCTCTGCCTCCACCGCTGGCTGGTGCCAACTCACGCGCCATCCCACTTCCAGCCATCACCCCCACGCCTGCCCCGGGGCCAGCCCCACCACAGAGAGGCCGGTTGGTTCCTGCTCACCTCTGTGCCGTCCCTTCCCGACCTGACCCCAGTGCAGGGGATAAGCTTCAGACAAGTCTTTCCATGTCCCTCTGCATGACAATAGACTTCCTCCCCTCTCCCATTCCACAGGCCCACCCACCCGGGACATCCACCTTTGTCATTAGCTCAGGAGAGGATGCAAGATGAGAATCTCTGCTATTGTGTGGGGAGACTCAGTTTCCCGGGTTTCCCCCATGGACACATGTTCTTCAGCTGGGTCTGATTTTCTCCAGACAAGCTGTCTTGGGAAGGATTTGGCCAGCCCTAAGAACCTGAAGGGAAAGGGCGGAGGGGGGTTCTCTCTCTGCCCCCGACAGCCCCGAGCTGGGTCGGTCCCTCAGACCTGGCCAGGGGCATCCCATCCCCCGGCGCCCTTCCCCGGGGCATCCAAGGGCAGGCTCGGCGCCAGCCCCACCCCGCTCGCCACTGCCCGACCATCGTCCTCCCTCGGGGGGCCTGGGCAGGACAGGGACCCGGGTGTGGGAGGCCTCCAGATCTCAGGCCTGGCACACCGTTTACCAGGCTGCTTCCTCCTCTGACGGGGGCCCAGCACACGCCCCAGGAGACTTGGCAGCCGCCCCCAGGGCTCTATCCTCTGCAACTCGTCCCCTTGGAAGGGGCCTGGCCCAGGTGCCAGGTTCGGCTGGTCGGCCAGCCTCCTTTGGAGAAAGCAGGCAAGCCGAGCCAGGCTTGCAGTGGCCCTGGCGTGACACCTGCCACCTCAGGCAGAGGGCCTCCCGCGTGCCCTCCATGGCGGGTTTCTCCCCGGAGCCGTGGCCTGGGCACTAGGAAGGCCGGGCCTCCCCGACTCCCGGGAGGAGGGGCTAGCCCAGTTGCGCCCTGGCCCCCAAACCCTCTGGTGCCATCTGCCTGTCTCGGCACTTCTGACTCCACAGAGCCTTTCCTACATCTGGGCTGCCTGCCGTGGCAAAGTGCAGGCGTGGGGTGAGGCCATGGCTTTGTCTTTCCAGGAAAAAATGAGCCCCTGGCCGAAGCAGCAGGCCCAGGCAGAGCCTTGAGCTTGAAGCCCAGTAGGTCTGTGGCCCTCAGGGCCAGAGCCATGCTTTCAAGGCAGGGAAGCGGCCTGCAAGCTGAGTGGGAGTGGGGGAGGGGAGGGAGACAGCTGAAGCCGAGTCCAGAAGGGCGGCGATGGAAGAGCTGCAGCTGGGTCAGAGCCTGGAGGGAGGGCGGGGCCTTCACTGAGGACCCCCCCCCCCCCGAGGCCAGCCCTAGGCCCCGGCGGTCGCGCATGCGCCCTTGGCCTGTGCGGTGTGTGGGGGCTTGAACCCAAGCCCGCAGGGCTCCCGGAGCGGCCAGAGAAAGAAGGGCCCATGGAGAGGTAGGCGAGGTGGGCAGGGGGCGCCACCTTACTCTCCTCAGCTCCCTGAGGGAGAGAGACAGAAACAGAGACAGAGAGAGAGATCCCTGACCTCTGAGTCTCTGCCTCCACCGCTGGCTGGTGCCAACTCACGCGCCATCCCACTTCCAGCCATCACCCCCACGCCTGCCCCGGGGCCAGCCCCACCACAGAGAGGCCGGTTGGTTCCTGCTCACCTCTGTGCCGTCCCTTCCCGACCTGACCCCAGTGCAGGGGATAAGCTTCAGACAAGTCTTTCCATGTCCCTCTGCATGACAATAGACTTCCTCCCCTCTCCCATTCCACAGGCCCACCCACCCGGGACATCCACCTTTGTCATTAGCTCAGGAGAGGATGCAAGATGAGAATCTCTGCTATTGTGTGGGGAGACTCAGTTTCCCGGGTTTCCCCCATGGACACATGTTCTTCAGCTGGGTCTGATTTTCTCCAGACAAGCTGTCTTGGGAAGGATTTGGCCAGCCCTAAGAACCTGAAGGGAAAGGGCGGAGGGGGGTTCTCTCTCTGCCCCCGACAGCCCCGAGCTGGGTCGGTCCCTCAGACCTGGCCAGGGGCAGCCCATCCCCCGGCGCCCTTCCCCGGGGCATCCAAGGGCAGGCTCGGCGCCAGCCCCACCCCGCTCGCCACTGCCCGACCATCGTCCTCCCTCGGGGGGCCTGGGCAGGACAGGGACCCGGGTGTGGGAGGCCTCCAGATCTCAGGCCTGGCACACCGTTTACCAGGCTGCTTCCTCCTCTGACGGGGGCCCAGCACACGCCCCAGGAGACTTGGCAGCCGCCCCCAGGGCTCTATCCTCTGCAACTCGTCCCCTTGGAAGGGGCCTGGCCCAGGTGCCAGGTTCGGCTGGTCGGCCAGCCTCCTTTGGAGAAAGCAGGCAAGCCGAGCCAGGCTTGCTGTGGCCCTGGCGTGACACCTGCCACCTCAGGCAGAGGGCCTCCCGCGTGCCCTCCATGGCGGGTTTCTCCCCGGAGCCGTGGCCTGGGCACTAGGAAGGCCGGGCCTCCCTGACTCCCGGGAGGAGGGGCTAGCCCAGTTGCGCCCTGGCCCCCAAACCCTCTGGTGCCATCTGCCTGTCTCGGCACTTCTGACTCCACAGAGCCTTTCCTACATCTGGGCTGCCTGCCGTGGCAAAGTGCAGGCGTGGGGTGAGGCCATGGCTTTGTCTTTCCAGGAAAAAATGAGCCCCTGGCCGAAGCAGCAGGCCCAGGCAGAGCCTTGAGCTTGAAGCCCAGTAGGTCTGTGGCCCTCAGGGCCAGAGCCATGCTTTCAAGGCAGGGAAGCGGCCTGCAAGCTGAGTGGGAGTGGGGGAGGGGAGGGAGACAGCTGAAGCCGAGTCCAGAAGGGCGGCGATGGAAGAGCTGCAGCTGGGTCAGAGCCTGGAGGGAGGGCGGGGCCTTCACTGAGGACCCCCCCCCCCCCGAGGCCAGCCCTAGGCCCCGGCGGTCGCGCATGCGCCCTTGGCCTGTGCGGTGTGTGGGGGCTTGAACCCAAGCCCGCAGGGCTCCCGGAGCGGCCAGAGAAAGAAGGGCCCATGGAGAGGTAGGCGAGGTGGGCAGGGGGCGCCACCTTACTCTCCTCAGCTCCCTGAGGGAGAGAGACAGAAACAGAGACAGAGAGAGAGATCCCTGACCTCTGAGTCTCTGCCTCCACCGCTGGCTGGTGCCAACTCACGCGCCATCCCACTTCCAGCCATCACCCCCACGCCTGCCCCGGGGCCAGCCCCACCACAGAGAGGCCGGTTGGTTCCTGCTCACCTCTGTGCCGTCCCTTCCCGACCTGACCCCAGTGCAGGGGATAAGCTTCAGACAAGTCTTTCCATGTCCCTCTGCATGACAATAGACTTCCTCCCCTCTCCCATTCCACAGGCCCACCCACCCGGGACATCCACCTTTGTCATTAGCTCAGGAGAGGATGCAAGATGAGAATCTCTGCTATTGTGTGGGGAGACTCAGTTTCCCGGGTTTCCCCCATGGACACATGTTCTTCAGCTGGGTCTGATTTTCTCCAGACAAGCTGTCTTGGGAAGGATTTGGCCAGCCCTAAGAACCTGAAGGGAAAGTGCGGAGGGGGGTTCTCTCTCTGCCCCCGACAGCCCCGAGCTGGGTCGGTCCCTCAGACCTGGCCAGGGGCAGCCCATCCCCCGGCGCCCTTCCCCGGGGCATCCAAGGGCAGGCTCGGCGCCAGCCCCACCCCGCTCGCCACTGCCCGACCATCGTCCTCCCTCGGGGGGCCTGGGCAGGACAGGGACCCGGGTGTGGGAGGCCTCCAGATCTCAGGCCTGGCACACCGTTTACCAGGCTGCTTCCTCCTCTGACGGGGGCCCAGCACACGCCCCAGGAGACTTGGCAGCCGCCCCCAGGGCTCTATCCTCTGCAACTCGTCCCCTTGGAAGGGGCCTGGCCCAGGTGCCAGGTTCGGCTGGTCGGCCAGCCTCCTTTGGAGAAAGCAGGCAAGCCGAGCCAGGCTTGCAGTGGCCCTGGCGTGACACCTGCCACCTCAGGCAGAGGGCCTCCCGCGTGCCCTCCATGGCGGGTTTCTCCCCGGAGCCGTGGCCTGGGCACTAGGAAGGCGGGCCTCCCCGACTCCCGGGAGGAGGGGCTAGCCCAGTTGCGCCCTGGCCCCCAAACCCTCTGGTGCCATCTGCCTGTCTCGGCACTTCTGACTCCACAGAGCCTTTCCTACATCTGGGCTGCCTGCCGTGGCAAAGTGCAGGCGTGGGGTGAGGCCATGGCTTTGTCTTTCCAGGAAAAAATGAGCCCCTGGCCGAAGCAGGCAGGCCCAGGCAGAGCCTTGAGCTTGAAGCCCAGTAGGTCTGTGGCCCTCAGGGCCAGAGCCATGCTTTCAAGGCAGGGAAGCGGCCTGCAAGCTGAGTGGGAGTGGGGGAGGGGAGGGAGACAGCTGAAGCCGAGTCCAGAAGGGCGGCGATGGAAGAGCTGCAGCTGGGTCAGAGCCTGGAGGGAGGGCGGGGCCTTCACTGAGGACCCCCCCCCCCCCCCCGAGGCCAGCCCTAGGCCCCGGCGGTCGCGCATGCGCCCTTGGCCCTGTGCGGTGTGTGGGGGCTTGAACCCAAGCCCGCAGGGCTCCCGGAGCGGCCAGAGAAAGAAGGGCCCATGGAGAGGTAGGCGAGGTGCGCAGGGGGCGCCACCTTACTCTCCTCAGCTCCCTGAGGAGAGAGACAGAAACAGAGACAGAGAGAGAGATCCCTGACCTCTGAGTCTCTGCCTCCACCGCTGGCTGGTGCCAACTCACGCGCCATCCCACTTCCAGCCATCACCCCCACGCCTGCCCCGGGGCCAGCCCCACCACAGAGAGGCCGGTTGGTTCCTGCTCACCTCTGTGCCGTCCCTTCCCGACCTGACCCCAGTGCAGGGGATAAGCTTCAGACAAGTCTTTCCATGTCCCTCTGCATGACAATAGACTTCCTCCCCTCTCCCATTCCACAGGCCCACCCACCCGGGACATCCACCTTTGTCATTAGCTCAGGAGAGGATGCAAGATGAGAATCTCTGCTATTGTGTGGGGAGACTCAGTTTCCCGGGTTTCCCCCATGGACACATGTTCTTCAGCTGGGTCTGATTTTCTCCAGACAAGCTGTCTTGGGAAGGATTTGGCCAGCCCTAAGAACCTGAAGGGAAAGGGCGGAGGGGGGTTCTCTCTCTGCCCCCGACAGCCCCGAGCTGGGTCGGTCCCTCAGACCTGGCCAGGGGCAGCCCATCCCCCGGCGCCCTTCCCCGGGGCATCCAAGGGCAGGCTCGGCGCCAGCCCCACCCCGCTCGCCACTGCCCGACCATCGTCCTCCCTCGGGGGGCCTGGGCAGGACAGGGACCCGGCTGTGGGAGGGCCTCCAGATCTCAGGCCTGGCACACCGTTTACCAGGCTGCTTCCTCCTCTGACGGGGGCCCAGCACACGCCCCAGGAGACTTGGCAGCCGCCCCCAGGGCTCTATCCTCTGCAACTCGTCCCCTTGGAAGGGGCCTGGCCCAGGTGCCAGGTTCGGCTGGTCGGCCAGCCTCCTTTGGAGAAAGCAGGCAAGCCGAGCCAGGCTTGCAGTGGCCCTGGCGTGACACCTGCCACCTCAGGCAGAGGGCCTCCCGCGTGCCCTCCATGGCGGGTTTCTCCCCGGAGCCGTGGCCTGGGCACTAGGAAGGCCGGGCCTCCCCGACTCCCGGGAGGAGGGGCTAGCCCACTTGCGCCCTGGCCCCCAAACCCTCTGGTGCCATCTGCCTGTCTCGGCACTTCTGACTCCACAGAGCCTTTCCTACATCTGGGCTGCCTGCCGTGGCAAAGTGCAGGCGTGGGGTGAGGGCCATGGCTTTGTCTTTCCAGGAAAAAATGAGCCCCTGGCCGAAGCAGCAGGCCCAGGCAGAGCCTTGAGCTTGAAGCCAGTAGGTCTGTGGCCCTCAGGGCCAGAGCCATGCTTTCAAGGCAGGGAAGCGGCCTGCAAGCTGAGTGGGAGTGGGGGAGGGGAGGGAGACAGCTGAAGCCGAGTCCAGAAGGGCGGCGATGGAAGAGCTGCAGCTGGGTCAGAGCCTGGAGGGAGGGCGGGGCCCTTCACTGAGGACCCCCCCCCCCCGAGGCCAGCCCTAGGGCCCCGGCGGTCGCGCATGCGCCCTTGGCCTGTGCGGTGTGTGGGGGGCTTGAACCCAAGCCCGCAGGGCTCCCGGAGCGGCCAGAGAAAGAAGGGCCCATGGAGAGGTAGGCGAGGTGGGCAGGGGGCGCCACCTTACTCTCCTCAGCTCCCTGAGGGAGAGAGACAGAGACAGAGACAGAGAGAGAGATCCCTGACCTCTGAGTCTCTGCCTCCACCGCTGGCTGGTGCCAACTCACGCGCCATCCCACTTCCAGCCATCACCCCCACGCCTGCCCCGGGGCCAGCCCCACCACAGAGAGGCCGGTTGGTTCCTGCTCACCTCTGTGCCGTCCCTTCCCGACCTGACCCCAGTGCAGGGGATAAGCTTCAGACAAGTCTTTCCATGTCCCTCTGCATGACAATAGACTTCCTCCCCTCTCCCATTCCACAGGCCCACCCACCCGGACATCCACCTTTGTCATTAGCTCAGGAGAGGATGCAAGATGAGAATCTCTGCTATTGTGTGGGGAGACTCAGTTTCCCGGGTTTCCCCCATGGACACATGTTCTTCAGCTGGGTCTGATTTTCTCCAGACAAGCTGTCTTGGGAAGGATTTGGCCAGCCCTAAGAACCTGAAGGGAAAGGGCGGAGGGGGGTTCTCTCTCTGCCCCCCGACAGCCCCGAGCTGGGTCGGTCCCTCAGACCTGGCCAGGGGCAGCCCATCCCCCCGGCGCCCTTCCCCGGGGCATCCAAGGGCAGGCTCGGCGCCAGCCCCACCCCGCTCGCCACTGCCCGACCATCGTCCTCCCTCGGGGGGCCTGGGCAGGACAGGGACCCGGGTGTGGGAGGGCCTCCAGATCTCAGGCCTGGCACACCGTTTACCAGGCTGCTTCCTCCTCTGACGGGGGCCCAGCACACGCCCCAGGAGACTTGGCAGCCGCCCCCAGGGCTCTATCCTCTGCAACTCGTCCCCTTGGAAGGGGCCTGGCCCAGGTGCCAGGTTCGGCTGGTCGGCCAGCCTCCTTTGGAGAAAGCAGGCAAGCCGAGCCAGGCTTGCAGTGGCCCTGGCGTGACACCTGCCACCTCAGGCAGAGGGCCTCCCGCGTGCCCTCCATGGCGGGTTTCTCCCCGGAGCCGTGGCCTGGGCACTAGGAAGGCCGGGCCTCCCCGACTCCCGGGAGGAGGGGCTAGCCCAGTTGCGCCCTGGCCCCCAAACCCTCTGGTGCCATCTGCCTGTCTCGGCACTTCTGACTCCACAGAGCCTTTCCTACATCTGGGCTGCCTGCCGTGGCAAAGTGCAGGCGTGGGGTGAGGCCATGGCTTTGTCTTTCCAGGAAAAAATGAGCCCCTGGCCGAAGCAGCAGGCCCAGGCAGAGCCTTGAGCTTGAAGCCCAGTAGGTCTGTGGCCCTCAGGGCCAGAGCCATGCTTTCAAGGCAGGGAAGCGGCCTGCAAGCTGAGTGGGAGTGGGGGAGGGGAGGGAGACAGCTGAAGCCGAGTCCAGAAGGGCGGCGATGGAAGAGCTGCAGCTGGGTCAGAGCCTGGAGGGAGGGCGGGGCCTTCACTGAGGGACCCCCCCCCCCCGAGGCCAGCCCTAGGCCCCGGCGGTCGCGCATGCGCCCTTGGCCTGTGCGGTGTGTGGGGGCTTGAACCCAAGCCCGCAGGGCTCCCGGAGCGGCCAGAGAAAGAAGGGCCCATGGAGAGGTAGGCGAGGTGGGCAGGGGGCGCCACCTTACTCTCCTCAGCTCCCTGAGGGAGAGAGACAGAGACAGAGACAGAGAGAGAGATCCCTGACCTCTGAGTCTCTGCCTCCACCCCGCTGGCTGGTGCCAACTCACGCGCCATCCCACTTCCAGCCATCACCCCCACGCCTGCCCCGGGGCCAGCCCCACCACAGAGAGGCCGGTTGGTTCCTGCTCACCTCTGTGCCGTCCCTTCCCGACCTGACCCCAGTGCAGGGGATAAGCTTCAGACAAGTCTTTCCATGTCCCTCTGCATGACAATAGACTTCCTCCCCTCTCCCATTCACAGGCCCACCCACCCGGGACATCCACCTTTGTCATTAGCTCAGGAGAGGATGCAAGATGAGAATCTCTGCTATTGTGTGGGGAGACTCAGTTTCCCGGGTTTCCCCCATGGACACATGTTCTTCAGCTGGGTCTGATTTCTCCAGACAAGCTGTCTTGGGAAGGATTTGGCCAGCCCTAAGAACCTGAAGGGAAAAGGGCGGAGGGGGGTTCTCTCTCTGCCCCCGACAGCCCCGAGCTGGGTCGGTCCCTCAGACCTGGCCAGGGGCAGCCCATCCCCCGGCGCCCTTCCCCGGGGCATCCAAAGGCAGGCTCGGCGCCAGCCCCACCCCGCTCGCCACTGCCCGACCATCGTCCTCCCTCGGGGGGCCTGGGCAGGACAGGGACCCGGCTGTGGGAGGCCTCCAGATCTCAGGCCTGGCACACCGTTTACCAGGCTGCTTCCTCTCTGACGGGGGCCCAGCACACGCCCCAGGAGACTTGGCAGCCGCCCCCAGGGCTCTATCCTCTGCAACTCGTCCCCTTGGAAGGGCCTGGCCCAGGTGCCAGGTTCGGCTGGTCGGCCAGCCTCCTTTGGAGAAAGCAGGCAAGCCGAGCCAGGCTTGCAGTGGCCCTGGCGTGACACCTGCCACCTCAGGCAGAGGGCCTCCCGCGTGCCCTCCATGGCGGGTTTCTCCCCGGAGCCGTGGCCTGGGCACTAGGAAGGCCGGGCCTCCCCGACTCCCGGGAGGAGGGGCTAGCCCAGTTGCGCCCTGGCCCCCAAACCCTCTGGTGCCATCTGCCTGTCTCGGCACTTCTGACTCCACAGAGCCTTTCCTACATCTGGGCTGCCTGCCGTGGCAAAGTGCAGGCGTGGGGTGAGGCCATGGATTTGTCTTTCCAGGAAAAAATGAGCCCTGGCCGAAGCAGCAGGCCCAGGCAGTGCCTTGAGCTTGAAGCCCAGGTAGGTCTGTGGCCCTCAGGGCCAGAGCCATGCTTTCAAGGCAGGGAAGCGGCCTGCAAGCTGGAGTGGGAGTGGGGGAGGGGAGGGAGACAGCTGAAGCCGAGTCCAGAAGGGCGGCGATGGAAGAGCTGCAGCTGGGTCAGAGCCTGGAGGGAGGGCGGGGCCTTCACTGAGGACCCCCCCCCGAGGCCAGCCCTAGGCCCGGCGGTCGCGCATGCGCCCTTGGCCTGTGCGGTGTGTGGGGGCTTGAACCCAAGCCCGCAGGGCTCCCGGAGCGGCCAGAGAAAGAAGGGCCCATGGAGAGGTAGGCGAGGTGGGCAGGGGGCGCCACCTTACTCTCCTCAGCTCCCTGAGGGAGAGAGACAGAAACAGAGACAGAGAGAGAGATCCCTGACCTCTGAGTCTCTGCCTCCACCGCTGGCTGGTGCCAACTCACGCGCCATCCCACTTCCAGCCATCACCCCCACGCCTGCCCCGGGGCCAGCCCCACCACAGACAGGCCGGTTGGTTCCTGCTCACCTCTGTGCCGTCCCTTCCCGACCTGACCCCAGTGCAGGGGATAAGCTTCAGACAAGTCTTTCCATGTCCCTCTGCATGACAATAGACTTCCTCCCCTCTCCCATTCCACAGGCCCACCCACCCGGGACATCCACCTTTTGTCATTAGCTCAGGAGAGGATGCAAGATGAGAATCTCTGCTATTGTGTGGGGAGACTCAGTTTCCCGGGTTTCCCCCATGGACACATGTTCTTCAGCTGGGTCTGATTTTCTCCAGACAAGCTGTCTTGGGAAGGATTTGGCCAGCCCTAAGAACCTGAAGGGAAAGGGCGGAGGGGGGGTTCTCTCTCTGCCCCCGACAGCCCCGAGCTGGGTCGGTCCCTCAGACCTGGCCAGGGGCAGCCCATCCCCCGGCGCCCTTCCCCGGGGCATCCAAGGGCAGGCTCGGCGCCAGCCCCACCCCGCTCGCCACTGCCCGACCATCGTCCTCCCTCGGGGGGCCTGGGCAGGACAGGGACCCGGGTGTGGGAGGCCTCCAGATCTCAGGCCTGGCACACCGTTTACCAGGCTGCTTCCTCCTCTGACGGGGGGCCCCAGCACACGCCCCAGGAGACTTGGCAGCCGCCCCCAGGGCTCTATCCTCTGCAACTCGTCCCCTTGGAAGGGGCCTGGCCCAGGTGCCAGGTTCGGCTGGTCGGCCAGCCTCCTTTGGAGAAGAAGCAGGCAAGCCGAGCCAGGCTTGCAGTGGCCCTGGCGTGACACCTGCCACCTCAGGCAGAGGGCCTCCCGCGTGCCCTCCATGGCGGGTTTCTCCCCGGAGCCGTGGCCTGGGCACTAGGAAGGCCGGGCCTCCCCGACTCCCGGGAGGAGGGGCTAGCCCAGTTGCGCCCTGGCCCCCAAACCCTCTGGTGCCATCTGCCTGTCTCGGCACTTCTGACTCACAGAGCCTTTCCTACATCTGGGCTGCCTGCCGTGGCAAAGTGCAGGCGTGGGGTGAGGCCATGGCTTTGTCTTTCCAGGAAAAAATGAGCCCCTGGCCGAAGCAGCAGGCCCAGGCAGAGCCTTGAGCTTGAAGCCCAGTAGGTCTGTGGCCCTCAGGGCCAGAGCCATGCTTTCAAGGCAGGGAAGCGGCCTGCAAGCTGAGTGGGAGTGGGGGAGGGGAGGGAGACAGCTGAAGCCGAGTCCAGAAGGGCGGCGATGGAAGAGCTGCAGCTGGGTCAGAGCCTGGAGGGAGGGCGGGGCCTTCACTGAGGACCCCCCCCCCCCCCCCGAGGCCAGCCCTAGGCCCCGGCGGTCGCGCATGCGCCCTTGGCCTGTGCGGTGTGTGGGGGCTTGAACCCAAGCCCGCAGGGCTCCCGGAGCGGCCAGAGAAAGAAGGGCCCATGGAGAGGTAGGCGAGGTGGGCAGGGGGCGCCACCTTACTCTCCTCAGCTCCCTGAGGGAGAGAGACAGAAACAGAGACAGAGAGAGAGATCCCTGACCTCTGAGTCTCTGCCTCCACCGCTGGCTGGTGCCAACTCACGCGCCATCCCACTTCCAGCCATCACCCCCACGCCTGCCCCGGGGCCAGCCCCACCACAGAGAGGCCGGTTGGTTCCTGCTCACCTCTGTGCCGTCCCTTCCCGACCTGACCCCAGTGCAGGGGATAAGCTTCAGACAAGTCTTTCCATGTCCCTCTGCATGACAATAGACTTCCTCCCCTCTCCCATTCCACAGGCCCACCCACCGGGACATCACCTTTGTCATTAGCTCAGGAGAGGATGCAAGATGAGAATCTCTGCTATTGTGTGGGAGACTCAGTTTCCCGGGTTTCCCCCATGGACACATGTTCTTCAGCTGGGTCTGATTTTCTCCAGACAAGCTGTCTTGGGAAGGATTTGGCCAGCCCTAAGAACCTGAAGGGAAAGGGCGGAGGGGGGTTCTCTCTCTGCCCCCGACAGCCCCGAGCTGGGTCGGTCCCTCAGACCTGGCCAGGGGCAGCCCATCCCCCGGCGCCCTTCCCCGGGGCATCCAAGGGCAGGCTCGGCGCCAGCCCCACCCCGCTCGCCACTGCCCGACCATCGTCCTCCCTCGGGGGGCCTGGGCAGGACAGGGACCCGGGTGTGGGAGGCCTCCAGATCTCAGGCCTGGCACACCGTTTATCCAGGCTGCTTCCTCCTCTGACGGGGGCCCAGCACACGCCCCAGGAGACTTGGCAGCCGCCCCCAGGGCTCTATCCTCTGCAACTCGTCCCCTTGGAAGGGGCCTGGCCCAGGTGCCAGGTTCGGCTGGTCGGCCAGCCTCCTTTGGAGAATGCAGGCAAGCCGAGCCAGGCTTGCAGTGGCCCTGGCGTGACACCTGCCACCTCAGGCAGAGGGCCTCCCGCGTGCCCTCCATGGCGGGTTTCTCCCCGGAGCCGTGGCCTGGGCACTAGGAAGCCGGGCCTCCCCGACTCCCGGGAGGAGGGGCTAGCCCAGTTGCGCCCTGGCCCCCAAACCCTCTGGTGCCATCTGCCTGTCTCGGCACTTCTGACTCCACAGAGCCTTTCCTACATCTGGGCTGCCTGCCGTGGCAAAGTGCAGGCGTGGGGTGAGGCCATGGCTTTGTCTTTCCAGGAAAAAATGAGCCCCTGGCCGAAGCAGCAGGCCCAGGCAGAGCCTTGAGCTTGAAGCCCAGTAGGTCTGTGGCCCTCAGGGCCAGAGCCATGCTTTCAAGGCAGGGAAGCGGCCTGCAAGCTGAGTGGGAGTGGGGGAGGGGAGGGAGACAGCTGAAGCCGAGTCCAGAAGGGCGGCGATGAAGAGCTGCAGCTGGGTCCAGAGCCTGGAGGGAGGGCGGGGCCTTCACTGAGGACCCCCCCCCCCCCCCGAGGCCAGCCCTAGGCCCCGGCGGTCGCGCATGCGCCCTTGGCCTGTGCGGTGTGTGGGGGCTTGAACCCAAGCCCGCAGGGCTCCCGGAGCGGCCAGAGAAAGAAGGGCCCATGGAGAGGTAGGCGAGGTGGGCAGGGGGCGCCACCTTACTCTCCTCAGCTCCCTGAGGGAGAGAGACAGAAAACAGAGACAGAGAGAGAGATCCCTGACCTCTGAGTCTCTGCCTCCACCGCTGGCTGGTGCCAACTCACGCCGCCATCCCACTTCCAGCCATCACCCCCACGCCTGCCCCGGGGCCAGCCCCACCACAGAGAGGCCGGTTGGTTCCTGCTCACCTCTGTGCCGTCCCTTCCCGACCTGACCCCAGTGCAGGGGATAAGCTTCAGACAAGTCTTTCCATGTCCCTCTGCATGACAATAGACTTCCTCCCCTCTCCCATTCCACAGGCCCACCCACCCGGGACATCCACCTTTGTCATTAGCTCAGGAGAGGATGCAAGATGAGAATCTCTGCTATTGTGTGGGGAGACTCAGTTTCCCGGGTTTCCCCCATGGACACATGTTCTTCAGCTGGGTCTGATTTTCTCCAGACAAGCTGTCTTGGGAAGGATTTGGCCAGCCCTAAGAACCTG
>NW_026691649.1:0-61076 GCF_020826845.1 Diceros bicornis minor
CCGAACCTGGCACCTGGGCCAGGCCCCTTCCAAGGGGACGAGTTCCAGAGGATAGAGCCCTGGGGGCGGCTGCCAAGTCTCCTGGGGCGTGTGCTGGGCCCCCGTCAGAGGAGGAAGCAGCCTGGTAAACGGTGTGCCAGGCCTGACATCTGGAGGCCTCCCACAGCCGGGTCCCTGTCCTGCCCAGGCCCCCCGAGGGAGGACGATGGTCGGGCAGTGGCGAGCGGGGTGGGGCTGGCGCCGAGCCTGCCCTTGGATGCCCCGGGGAAGGGCGCCGGGGGATGGGCTGCCCCTGGCCAGGTCTGAGGGACCGACCCAGCTCGGGGCTGTCGGGGGCAGAGAGAGAACCCCCCTCCGCCCTTTCCCTTCAGGTTCTTAGGGCTGGCCAAATCCTTCCCAAGACAGCTTGTCTGGAGAAAATCAGACCCAGCTGAAGAACATGTGTCCATGGGGGAAACCCGGGAAACTGAGTCTCCCCACACAATAGCAGAGATTCTCATCTTGCATCCTCTCCTGAGCTAATGACAAAGGTGGATGTCCCGGGTGGGCCTGTGGAATGGGAGAGGGGAGGAAGTCTATTGTCATGCAGAGGGACATGGAAAGACTTGTCTGAAGCTTATCCCCTGCACTGGGGTCAGGTCGGGAAGGGACGGCACAGAGGTGAGCAGGAACCAACCGGCCTCTCTGTGGTGAGGCGGGCCCCGAGGCAGGCGTGGGGGTGATGGCTGGAAGTGGGATGGCGCGTGAGTTGGCACCAGCCAGCGGTGGAGGCAGAGACTCAGAGGTCAGGGATCACTCTCTCTGTCTCTGTCTCTCTCTCTCTCCCTCAGGGAGCTGAGGAGAGTAAGGTGGCGCCCCCTGCCCACCTCGCCTACCTCTCCATGGGCCCTTCTTTCTCTGGCCGCTCCGGGAGCCCTGCGGGCTTGGGTTCAACCCCCCACACACCGCACAGGCCAAGGGCGCATGCGCGACCGCCGGGGCCTAGGGCTGGCCTCGGGGGGGGGGGGGGTCCTCAGTGAAGGCCCCGCCCTCCCTCCAGGCTCTGACCCAGCTGCAGCTCTTCCATCGCCGCCCTTCTGGACTCGGCTTCAGCTGTCTCCCTCCCCTCCCCCACTCCCACTCAGCTTGCAGGCCGCTTCCCTGCCTTGAAAGCATGGCTCTGGCCCTGAGGGCCACAGACCTACTGGGCTTCAAGCTCAAGGCTCTGCCTGGGCCTGCTGCTTCGGCCAGGGGCTCATTTTTTCCTGGAAAGACAAAACCATGGCCTCACCCCACGCCTGCACTTTGCCACGGCAGGCAGCCCAGATGTAGGAAAGGCTCTGTGGAGTCAGAAGTGCCGAGACAGGCCGATGGCACCAGAGGGTTTGGGGGTCAGGGCGCAACTGGGCTAGCCCCTCCTCCCGGGAGTCGGGGAGGCCCGGCCTTCCTAGTGCCCAGGCCACGGCTCCGGGGAGAAACCCGCCATGGAGGGCACGCGGGAGGCCCTCTGCCTGAGGTGGCAGGTGTCACGCCAGGGCCACTGCAAGCCTGGCTCGGCTTGCCTGCTTTCTCCAAAGGAGGCTGGCCGACCAGCCGAACCTGGCACCTGGGCCAGGCCCCTTCCAAGGGGACGAGTTCCAGAGGATAGAGCCCTGGGGGCGGCTGCCAAGTCTCCTGGGGCGTGTGCTGGGCCCCCGTCAGAGGAGGAAGCAGCCTGGTAAACGGTGTGCCAGGCCTGAGATCTGGAGGCCTCCCACAGCCGGGTCCCTGTCCTGCCCAGGCCCCCCGAGGGAGGACGATGGTCGGGCAGTGGCGAGCGGGGTGGGGCTGGCGCCGAGCCTGCCCTTGGATGCCCCGGGGAAGGGCGCCGGGGGATGGGCTGCCCCTGGCCAGGTCTGAGGGACCGACCCAGCTCGGGGCTGTCGGGGGCAGAGAGAGAACCCCCCTCCGCCCTTTCCCTTCAGGTTCTTAGGGCTGGCCAAATCCTTCCCAAGACAGCTTGTCTGGAGAAAATCAGACCCAGCTGAAGAACATGTGTCCATGGGGGAAACCCGGGAAACTGAGTCTCCCCACACAATAGCAGAGATTCTCATCTTGCATCCTCTCCTGAGCTAATGACAAAGGTGGATGTCCCGGGTGGGCCTGTGGAATGGGAGAGGGGAGGAAGTCTATTGTCATGCAGAGGGACATGGAAAGACTTGTCTGAAGCTTATCCCCTGCACTGGGGTCAGGTCGGGAAGGGACGGCACAGAGGTGAGCAGGAACCAACCGGCCTCTCTGTGGTGAGGCGGGCCCCGAGGCAGGCGTGGGGGTGATGGCTGGAAGTGGGATGGCGCGTGAGTTGGCACCAGCCAGCGGTGGAGGCAGAGACTCAGAGGTCAGGGATCACTCTCTCTGTCTCTGTCTCTCTCTCTCTCCCTCAGGGAGCTGAGGAGAGTAAGGTGGCGCCCCCTGCCCACCTCGCCTACCTCTCCATGGGCCCTTCTTTCTCTGGCCGCTCCGGGAGCCCTGCGGGCTTGGGTTCAACCCCCCACACACCGCACAGGCCAAGGGCGCATGCGCGACCGCCGGGGCCTAGGGCTGGCCTCGGGGGGGGGGGGGGGGGTCCTCAGTGAAGGCCCCGCCCTCCCTCCAGGCTCTGACCCAGCTGCAGCTCTTCCATCGCCGCCCTTCTGGACTCGGCTTCAGCTGTCTCCCTCCCCTCCCCCACTCCCACTCAGCTTGCAGGCCGCTTCCCTGCCTTGAAAGCATGGCTCTGGCCCTGAGGGCCACAGACCTACTGGGCTTCAAGCTCAAGGCTCTGCCTGGGCCTGCTGCTTCGGCCAGGGGCTCATTTTTTCCTGGAAAGACAAAACCATGGCCTCACCCCACGCCTGCACTTTGCCACGGCAGGCAGCCCAGATGTAGGAAAGGCTCTGTGGAGTCAGAAGTGCCGAGACAGGCCGATGGCACCAGAGGGTTTGGGGGTCAGGGCGCAACTGGGCTAGCCCCTCCTCCCGGGAGTCGGGGAGGCCCGGCCTTCCTAGTGCCCAGGCCACGGCTCCGGGGAGAAACCCGCCATGGAGGGCACGCGGGAGGCCCTCTGCCTGAGGTGGCAGGTGTCACGCCAGGGCCACTGCAAGCCTGGCTCGGCTTGCCTGCTTTCTCCAAAGGAGGCTGGCCGACCAGCCGAACCTGGCACCTGGGCCAGGCCCCTTCCAAGGGGACGAGTTCCAGAGGATAGAGCCCTGGGGGCGGCTGCCAAGTCTCCTGGGGCGTGTGCTGGGCCCCCGTCAGAGGAGGAAGCAGCCTGGTAAACGGTGTGCCAGGCCTGAGATCTGGAGGCCTCCCACAGCCGGGTCCCTGTCCTGCCCAGGCCCCCCGAGGGAGGACGATGGTCGGGCAGTGGCGAGCGGGGTGGGGCTGGCGCCGAGCCTGCCCTTGGATGCCCCGGGGAAGGGCGCCGGGGGATGGGCTGCCCCTGGCCAGGTCTGAGGGACCGACCCAGCTCGGGGCTGTCGGGGGCAGAGAGAGAACCCCCCTCCGCCCTTTCCCTTCAGGTTCTTAGGGCTGGCCAAATCCTTCCCAAGACAGCTTGTCTGGAGAAAATCAGACCCAGCTGAAGAACATGTGTCCATGGGGGAAACCCGGGAAACTGAGTCTCCCCACACAATAGCAGAGATTCTCATCTTGCATCCTCTCCTGAGCTAATGACAAAGGTGGATGTCCCGGGTGGGCCTGTGGAATGGGAGAGGGGAGGAAGTCTATTGTCATGCAGAGGGACATGGAAAGACTTGTCTGAAGCTTATCCCCTGCACTGGGGTCAGGTCGGGAAGGGACGGCACAGAGGTGAGCAGGAACCAACCGGCCTCTCTGTGGTGAGGCGGGCCCCGAGGCAGGCGTGGGGGTGATGGCTGGAAGTGGGATGGCGCGTGAGTTGGCACCAGCCAGCGGTGGAGGCAGAGACTCAGAGGTCAGGGATCACTCTCTCTGTCTCTGTCTCTCTCTCTCTCCCTCAGGGAGCTGAGGAGAGTAAGGTGGCGCCCCCTGCCCACCTCGCCTACCTCTCCATGGGCCCTTCTTTCTCTGGCCGCTCCGGGAGCCCTGCGGGCTTGGGTTCAACCCCCCCACACACCGCACAGGCCAAGGGCGCATGCGCGACCGCCGGGGCCTAGGGCTGGCCTCGGGGGGGGGGGGGTCCTCAGTGAAGGCCCCGCCCTCCCTCCAGGCTCTGACCCAGCTGCAGCTCTTCCATCGCCGCCCTTCTGGACTCGGCTTCAGCTGTCTCCCTCCCCTCCCCCACTCCCACTCAGCTTGCAGGCCGCTTCCCTGCCTTGAAAGCATGGCTCTGGCCCTGAGGGCCACAGACCTACTGGGCTTCAAGCTCAAGGCTCTGCCTGGGCCTGCTGCTTCGGCCAGGGGCTCATTTTTTCCTGGAAAGACAAAACCATGGCCTCACCCCACGCCTGCACTTTGCCACGGCAGGCAGCCCAGATGTAGGAAAGGCTCTGTGGAGTCAGAAGTGCCGAGACAGGCCGATGGCACCAGAGGGTTTGGGGGTCAGGGCGCAACTGGGCTAGCCCCTCCTCCCGGGAGTCGGGGAGGCCCGGCCTTCCTAGTGCCCAGGCCACGGCTCCGGGGAGAAACCCGCCATGGAGGGCACGCGGGAGGCCCTCTGCCTGAGGTGGCAGGTGTCACGCCAGGGCCACTGCAAGCCTGGCTCGGCTTGCCTGCTTTCTCCAAAGGAGGCTGGCCGACCAGCCGAACCTGGCACCTGGGCCAGGCCCCTTCCAAGGGGACGAGTTCCAGAGGATAGAGCCCTGGGGGCGGCTGCCAAGTCTCCTGGGGCGTGTGCTGGGCCCCCGTCAGAGGAGGAAGCAGCCTGGTAAACGGTGTGCCAGGCCTGAGATCTGGAGGCCTCCCACAGCCGGGTCCCTGTCCTGCCCAGGCCCCCCGAGGGAGGACGATGGTCGGGCAGTGGCGAGCGGGGTGGGGCTGGCGCCGAGCCTGCCCTTGGATGCCCCGGGGAAGGGCGCCGGGGGATGGGATGCCCCTGGCCAGGTCTGAGGGACCGACCCAGCTCGGGGCTGTCGGGGGCAGAGAGAGAACCCCCCTCCGCCCTTTCCCTTCAGGTTCTTAGGGCTGGCCAAATCCTTCCCAAGACAGCTTGTCTGGAGAAAATCAGACCCAGCTGAAGAACATGTGTCCATGGGGGAAACCCGGGAAACTGAGTCTCCCCACACAATAGCAGAGATTCTCATCTTGCATCCTCTCCTGAGCTAATGACAAAGGTGGATGTCCCGGGTGGGCCTGTGGAATGGGAGAGGGGAGGAAGTCTATTGTCATGCAGAGGGACATGGAAAGACTTGTCTGAAGCTTATCCCCTGCACTGGGGTCAGGTCGGGAAGGGACGGCACAGAGGTGAGCAGGAACCAACCGGCCTCTCTGTGGTGAGGCGGGCCCCGAGGCAGGCGTGGGGGTGATGGCTGGAAGTGGGATGGCGCGTGAGTTGGCACCAGCCAGCGGTGGAGGCAGAGACTCAGAGGTCAGGGATCACTCTCTCTGTCTCTGTCTCTCTCTCTCTCCCTCAGGGAGCTGAGGAGAGTAAGGTGGCGCCCCCTGCCCACCTCGCCTACCTCTCCATGGGCCCTTCTTTCTCTGGCCGCTCCGGGAGCCCTGCGGGCTTGGGTTCAACCCCCCACACACCGCACAGGCCAAGGGCGCATGCGCGACCGCCGGGGCCTAGGGCTGGCCTCGGGGGGGGGGGGGGTCCTCAGTGAAGGCCCCGCCCTCCCTCCAGGCTCTGACCCAGCTGCAGCTCTTCCATCGCCGCCCTTCTGGACTCGGCTTCAGCTGTCTCCCTCCCCTCCCCCACTCCCACTCAGCTTGCAGGCCGCTTCCCTGCCTTGAAAGCATGGCTCTGGCCCTGAGGGCCACAGACCTACTGGGCTTCAAGCTCAAGGCTCTGCCTGGGCCTGCTGCTTCGGCCAGGGGCTCATTTTTTCCTGGAAAGACAAAACCATGGCCTCACCCCACGCCTGCACTTTGCCACGGCAGGCAGCCCAGATGTAGGAAAGGCTCTGTGGAGTCAGAAGTGCCGAGACAGGCCGATGGCACCAGAGGGTTTGGGGGTCAGGGCGCAACTGGGCTAGCCCCTCCTCCCGGGAGTCGGGGAGGCCCGGCCTTCCTAGTGCCCAGGCCACGGCTCCGGGGAGAAACCCGCCATGGAGGGCACGCGGGAGGCCCTCTGCCTGAGGTGGCAGGTGTCACGCCATGGCCACTGCAAGCCTGGCTCGGCTTGCCTGCTTTCTCCAAAGGAGGCTGGCCGACCAGCCGAACCTGGCACCTGGGCCAGGCCCCTTCCAAGGGGACGAGTTCCAGAGGATAGAGCCCTGGGGGCGGCTGCCAAGTCTCCTGGGGCGTGTGCTGGGCCCCCGTCAGAGGAGGAAGCAGCCTGGTAAACGGTGTGCCAGGCCTGAGATCTGGAGGCCTCCCACAGCCGGGTCCCTGTCCTGCCCAGGCCCCCCGAGGGAGGACGATGGTCGGGCAGTGGCGAGCGGGGTGGGGCTGGCGCCGAGCCTGCCCTTGGATGCCCCGGGGAAGGGCGCCGGGGGATGGGATGCCCCTGGCCAGGTCTGAGGGACCGACCCAGCTCGGGGCTGTCGGGGGCAGAGAGAGAACCCCCCTCCGCCCTTTCCCTTCAGGTTCTTAGGGCTGGCCAAATCCTTCCCAAGACAGCTTGTCTGGAGAAAATCAGACCCAGCTGAAGAACATGTGTCCATGGGGGAAACCCGGGAAACTGAGTCTCCCCACACAATAGCAGAGATTCTCATCTTGCATCCTCTCCTGAGCTAATGACAAAGGTGGATGTCCCGGGTGGGCCTGTGGAATGGGAGAGGGGAGGAAGTCTATTGTCATGCAGAGGGACATGGAAAGACTTGTCTGAAGCTTATCCCCTGCACTGGGGTCAGGTCGGGAAGGGACGGCACAGAGGTGAGCAGGAACCAACCGGCCTCTCTGTGGTGAGGCGGGCCCCGAGGCAGGCGTGGGGGTGATGGCTGGAAGTGGGATGGCGCGTGAGTTGGCACCAGCCAGCGGTGGAGGCAGAGACTCAGAGGTCAGGGATCACTCTCTCTGTCTCTGTCTCTCTCTCTCTCCCTCAGGGAGCTGAGGAGAGTAAGGTGGCGCCCCCTGCCCACCTCGCCTACCTCTCCATGGGCCCTTCTTTCTCTGGCCGCTCCGGGAGCCCTGCGGGCTTGGGTTCAACCCCCCACACACCGCACAGGCCAAGGGCGCATGCGCGACCGCCGGGGTCTAGGGCTGGCCTGGGGGGGGGGGGTCCTCAGTGAAGGCCCCGCCCTCCCTCCAGGCTCTGACCCAGCTGCAGCTCTTCCATCGCCGCCCTTCTGGACTCGGCTTCAGCTGTCTCCCTCCCCTCCCCCACTCCCACTCAGCTTGCAGGCCGCTTCCCTGCCTTGAAAGCATGGCTCTGGCCCTGAGGGCCACAGACCTACTGGGCTTCAAGCTCAAGGCTCTGCCTGGGCCTGCTGCTTCGGCCAGGGGCTCATTTTTTCCTGGAAAGACAAAACCATGGCCTCACCCCACGCCTGCACTTTGCCACGGCAGGCAGCCCAGATGTAGGAAAGGCTCTGTGGAGTCAGAAGTGCCGAGACAGGCCGATGGCACCAGAGGGTTTGGGGGTCAGGGCGCAACTGGGCTAGCCCCTCCTCCCGGGAGTCGGGGAGGCCCGGCCTTCCTAGTGCCCAGGCCACGGCTCCGGGGAGAAACCCGCCATGGAGGGCACGCGGGAGGCCCTCTGCCTGAGGTGGCAGGTGTCACGCCAGGGCCACTGCAAGCCTGGCTCGGCTTGCCTGCTTTCTCCAAAGGAGGCTGGCCGACCAGCCGAACCTGGCACCTGGGCCAGGCCCCTTCCAAGGGGACGAGTTCCAGAGGATAGAGCCCTGGGGGCGGCTGCCAAGTCTCCTGGGGCGTGTGCTGGGCCCCCGTCAGAGGAGGAAGCAGCCTGGTAAACGGTGTGCCAGGCCTGAGATCTGGAGGCCTCCCACAGCCGGGTCCCTGTCCTGCCCAGGCCCCCCGAGGGAGGACGATGGTCGGGCAGTGGCGAGCGGGGTGGGGCTGGCGCCGAGCCTGCCCTTGGATGCCCCGGGGAAGGGCGCCGGGGGATGGGCTGCCCCTGGCCAGGTCTGAGGGACCGACCCAGCTCGGGGCTGTCGGGGGCAGAGAGAGAACCCCCCTCCGCCCTTTCCCTTCAGGTTCTTAGGGCTGGCCAAATCCTTCCCAAGACAGCTTGTCTGGAGAAAATCAGACCCAGCTGAAGAACATGTGTCCATGGGGGAAACCCGGGAAACTGAGTCTCCCCACACAATAGCAGAGATTCTCATCTTGCATCCTCTCCTGAGCTAATGACAAAGGTGGATGTCCCGGGTGGGCCTGTGGAATGGGAGAGGGGAGGAAGTCTATTGTCATGCAGAGGGACATGGAAAGACTTGTCTGAAGCTTATCCCCTGCACTGGGGTCAGGTCGGGAAGGGACGGCACAGAGGTGAGCAGGAACCAACCGGCCTCTCTGTGGTGAGGCGGGCCCCGAGGCAGGCGTGGGGGTGATGGCTGGAAGTGGGATGGCGCGTGAGTTGGCACCAGCCAGCGGTGGAGGCAGAGACTCAGAGGTCAGGGATCACTCTCTCTGTCTCTGTCTCTCTCTCTCTCCCTCAGGGAGCTGAGGAGAGTAAGGTGGCGCCCCCTGCCCACCTCGCCTACCTCTCCATGGGCCCTTCTTTCTCTGGCCGCTCCGGGAGCCCTGCGGGCTTGGGTTCAACCCCCCACACACCGCACAGGCCAAGGGCGCATGCGCGACCGCCGGGGCCTAGGGCTGGCCTCGGGGGGGGGGGGTCCTCAGTGAAGGCCCCGCCCTCCCTCCAGGCTCTGACCCAGCTGCAGCTCTTCCATCGCCGCCCTTCTGGACTCGGCTTCAGCTGTCTCCCTCCCCTCCCCCACTCCCACTCAGCTTGCAGGCCGCTTCCCTGCCTTGAAAGCATGGCTCTGGCCCTGAGGGCCACAGACCTACTGGGCTTCAAGCTCAAGGCTCTGCCTGGGCCTGCTGCTTCGGCCAGGGGCTCATTTTTTCCTGGAAAGACAAAACCATGGCCTCACCCCACGCCTGCACTTTGCCACGGCAGGCAGCCCAGATGTAGGAAAGGCTCTGTGGAGTCAGAAGTGCCGAGACAGGCCGATGGCACCAGAGGGTTTTGGGGTCAGGGCGCAACTGGGCTAGCCCCTCCTCCCGGGAGTCGGGGAGGCCCGGCCTTCCTAGTGCCCAGGCCACGGCTCCGGGGAGAAACCCGCCATGGAGGGCACGCGGGAGGCCCTCTGCCTGAGGTGGCAGGTGTCACGCCAGGGCCACTGCAAGCCTGGCTCGGCTTGCCTGCTTTCTCCAAAGGAGGCTGGCCGACCAGCCGAACCTGGCACCTGGGCCAGGCCCCTTCCAAGGGGACGAGTTCCAGAGGATAGAGCCCTGGGGGCGGCTGCCAAGTCTCCTGGGGCGTGTGCTGGGCCCCCGTCAGAGGAGGAAGCAGCCTGGTAAACGGTGTGCCAGGCCTGAGATCTGGAGGCCTCCCACAGCCGGGTCCCTGTCCTGCCCAGGCCCCCCGAGGGAGGACGATGGTCGGGCAGTGGCGAGCGGGGTGGGGCTGGCGCCGAGCCTGCCCTTGGATGCCCCGGGGAAGGGCGCCGGGGGATGGGCTGCCCCTGGCCAGGTCTGAGGGACCGACCCAGCTCGGGGCTGTCGGGGGCAGAGAGAGAACCCCCCTCCGCCCTTTCCCTTCAGGTTCTTAGGGCTGGCCAAATCCTTCCCAAGACAGCTTGTCTGGAGAAAATCAGACCCAGCTGAAGAACATGTGTCCATGGGGGAAACCCGGGAAACTGAGTCTCCCCACACAATAGCAGAGATTCTCATCTTGCATCCTCTCCTGAGCTAATGACAAAGGTGGATGTCCCGGGTGGGCCTGTGGAATGGGAGAGGGGAGGAAGTCTATTGTCATGCAGAGGGACATGGAAAGACTTGTCTGAAGCTTATCCCCTGCACTGGGGTCAGGTCGGGAAGGGACGGCACAGAGGTGAGCAGGAACCAACCGGCCTCTCTGTGGTGAGGCGGGCCCCGAGGCAGGCGTGGGGGTGATGGCTGGAAGTGGGATGGCGCGTGAGTTGGCACCAGCCAGCGGTGGAGGCAGAGACTCAGAGGTCAGGGATCACTCTCTCTGTCTCTGTCTCTCTCTCTCTCCCTCAGGGAGCTGAGGAGAGTAAGGTGGCGCCCCCTGCCCACCTCGCCTACCTCTCCATGGGCCCTTCTTTCTCTGGCCGCTCCGGGAGCCCTGCGGGCTTGGGTTCAACCCCCCACACACCGCACAGGCCAAGGGCGCATGCGCGACCGCCGGGGCCTAGGGCTGGCCTCGGGGGGGGGGGGTCCTCAGTGAAGGCCCCGCCCTCCCTCCAGGCTCTGACCCAGCTGCAGCTCTTCCATCGCCGCCCTTCTGGACTCGGCTTCAGCTGTCTCCCTCCCCTCCCCCACTCCCACTCAGCTTGCAGGCCGCTTCCCTGCCTTGAAAGCATGGCTCTGGCCCTGAGGGCCACAGACCTACTGGGCTTCAAGCTCAAGGCTCTGCCTGGGCCTGCTGCTTCGGCCAGGGGCTCATTTTTTCCTGGAAAGACAAAACCATGGCCTCACCCCACGCCTGCACTTTGCCACGGCAGGCAGCCCAGATGTAGGAAAGGCTCTGTGGAGTCAGAAGTGCCGAGACAGGCCGATGGCACCAGAGGGTTTTGGGGTCAGGGCGCAACTGGGCTAGCCCCTCCTCCCGGGAGTCGGGGAGGCCCGGCCTTCCTAGTGCCCAGGCCACGGCTCCGGGGAGAAACCCGCCATGGAGGGCACGCGGGAGGCCCTCTGCCTGAGGTGGCAGGTGTCACGCCAGGGCCACTGCAAGCCTGGCTCGGCTTGCCTGCTTTCTCCAAAGGAGGCTGGCCGACCAGCCGAACCTGGCACCTGGGCCAGGCCCCTTCCAAGGGGACGAGTTCCAGAGGATAGAGCCCTGGGGGCGGCTGCCAAGTCTCCTGGGGCGTGTGCTGGGCCCCCGTCAGAGGAGGAAGCAGCCTGGTAAACGGTGTGCCAGGCCTGAGATCTGGAGGCCTCCCACAGCCGGGTCCCTGTCCTGCCCAGGCCCCCCGAGGGAGGACGATGGTCGGGCAGTGGCGAGCGGGGTGGGGCTGGCGCCGAGCCTGCCCTTGGATGCCCCGGGGAAGGGCGCCGGGGGATGGGCTGCCCCTGGCCAGGTCTGAGGGACCGACCCAGCTCGGGGCTGTCGGGGGCAGAGAGAGAACCCCCCTCCGCCCTTTCCCTTCAGGTTCTTAGGGCTGGCCAAATCCTTCCCAAGACAGCTTGTCTGGAGAAAATCAGACCCAGCTGAAGAACATGTGTCCATGGGGGAAACCCGGGAAACTGAGTCTCCCCACACAATAGCAAAGATTCTCATCTTGCATCCTCTCCTGAGCTAATGACAAAGGTGGATGTCCCGGGTGGGCCTGTGGAATGGGAGAGGGGAGGAAGTCTATTGTCATGCAGAGGGACATGGAAAGACTTGTCTGAAGCTTATCCCCTGCACTGGGGTCAGGTCGGGAAGGGACGGCACAGAGGTGAGCAGGAACCAACCGGCCTCTCTGTGGTGAGGCGGGCCCCGAGGCAGGCGTGGGGGTGATGGCTGGAAGTGGGATGGCGCGTGAGTTGGCACCAGCCAGCGGTGGAGGCAGAGACTCAGAGGTCAGGGATCACTCTCTCTGTCTCTGTCTCTCTCTCTCTCCCTCAGGGAGCTGAGGAGAGTAAGGTGGCGCCCCCTGCCCACCTCGCCTACCTCTCCATGGGCCCTTCTTTCTCTGGCCGCTCCGGGAGCCCTGCGGGCTTGGGTTCAACCCCCACACACCGCACAGGCCAAGGGCGCATGCGCGACCGCCGGGGCCTAGGGCTGGCCTCGGGGGGGGGGGGGGGTCCTCAGTGAAGGCCCCGCCCTCCCTCCAGGCTCTGACCCAGCTGCAGCTCTTCCATCGCCGCCCTTCTGGACTCGGCTTCAGCTGTCTCCCTCCCCTCCCCCACTCCCACTCAGCTTGCAGGCCGCTTCCCTGCCTTGAAAGCATGGCTCTGGCCCTGAGGGCCACAGACCTACTGGGCTTCAAGCTCAAGGCTCTGCCTGGGCCTGCTGCTTCGGCCAGGGGCTCATTTTTTCCTGGAAAGACAAAACCATGGCCTCACCCCACGCCTGCACTTTGCCACGGCAGGCAGCCCAGATGTAGGAAAGGCTCTGTGGAGTCAGAAGTGCCGAGACAGGCCGATGGCACCAGAGGGTTTGGGGGTCAGGGCGCAACTGGGCTAGCCCCTCCTCCCGGGAGTCGGGGAGGCCCGGCCTTCCTAGTGCCCAGGCCACGGCTCCGGGGAGAAACCCGCCATGGAGGGCACGCGGGAGGCCCTCTGCCTGAGGTGGCAGGTGTCACGCCAGGGCCACTGCAAGCCTGGCTCGGCTTGCCTGCTTTCTCCAAAGGAGGCTGGCCGACCAGCCGAACCTGGCACCTGGGCCAGGCCCCTTCCAAGGGGACGAGTTCCAGAGGATAGAGCCCTGGGGGCGGCTGCCAAGTCTCCTGGGGCGTGTGCTGGGCCCCCGTCAGAGGAGGAAGCAGCCTGGTAAACGGTGTGCCAGGACTGAGACCTGGAGGCCTCCCACAGCCGGGTCCCTGTCCTGCCCAGGCCCCCCGAGGGAGGACGATGGTCGGGCAGTGGCGAGCGGGGTGGGGCTGGCGCCGAGCCTGCCCTTGGATGCCCCGGGGAAGGGCGCCGGGGGATGGGCTGCCCCTGGCCAGGTCTGAGGGACCGACCCAGCTCGGGGCTGTCGGGGGCAGAGAGAGAACCCCCCTCCGCCCTTTCCCTTCAGGTTCTTAGGGCTGGCCAAATCCTTCCCAAGACAGCTTGTCTGGAGAAAATCAGACCCAGCTGAAGAACATGTGTCCATGGGGGAAACCCGGGAAACTGAGTCTCCCCACACAATAGCAGAGATTCTCATCTTGCATCCTCTCCTGAGCTAATGACAAAGGTGGATGTCCCGGGTGGGCCTGTGGAATGGGAGAGGGGAGGAAGTCTATTGTCATGCAGAGGGACATGGAAAGACTTGTCTGAAGCTTATCCCCTGCACTGGGGTCAGGTCGGGAAGGGACGGCACAGAGGTGAGCAGGAACCAACCGGCCTCTCTGTGGTGAGGCGGGCCCCGAGGCAGGCGTGGGGGTGATGGCTGGAAGTGGGATGGCGCGTGAGTTGGCACCAGCCAGCGGTGGAGGCAGAGACTCAGAGGTCAGGGATCACTCTCTCTGTCTCTGTCTCTCTCTCTCTCCCTCAGGGAGCTGAGGAGAGTAAGGTGGCGCCCCCTGCCCACCTCGCCTACCTCTCCATGGGCCCTTCTTTCTCTGGCCGCTCCGGGAGCCCTGCGGGCTTGGGTTCAACCCCCCACACACCGCACAGGCCAAGGGCGCATGCGCGACCGCCGGGGCCTAGGGCTGGCCTCGGGGGGGGGGGGGGGTCCTCAGTGAAGGCCCCGCCCTCCCTCCAGGCTCTGACCCAGCTGCAGCTCTTCCATCGCCGCCCTTCTGGACTCGGCTTCAGCTGTCTCCCTCCCCTCCCCCACTCCCACTCAGCTTGCAGGCCGCTTCCCTGCCTTGAAAGCATGGCTCTGGCCCTGAGGGCCACAGACCTACTGGGCTTCAAGCTCAAGGCTCTGCCTGGGCCTGCTGCTTCGGCCAGGGGCTCATTTTTTCCTGGAAAGACAAAACCATGGCCTCACCCCACGCCTGCACTTTGCCACGGCAGGCAGCCCAGATGTAGGAAAGGCTCTGTGGAGTCAGAAGTGCCGAGACAGGCCGATGGCACCAGAGGGTTTGGGGGTCAGGGCGCAACTGGGCTAGCCCCTCCTCCCGGGAGTCGGGGAGGCCCGGCCTTCCTAGTGCCCAGGCCACGGCTCCGGGGAGAAACCCGCCATGGAGGGCACGCGGGAGGCCCTCTGCCTGAGGTGGCAGGTGTCACGCCAGGGCCACTGCAAGCCTGGCTCGGCTTGCCTGCTTTCTCCAAAGGAGGCTGGCCGACCAGCCGAACCTGGCACCTGGGCCAGGCCCCTTCCAAGGGGACGAGTTCCAGAGGATAGAGCCCTGGGGGCGGCTGCCAAGTCTCCTGGGGCGTGTGCTGGGCCCCCGTCAGAGGAGGAAGCAGCCTGGTAAACGGTGTGCCAGGCCTGAGATCTGGAGGCCTCCCACAGCCGGGTCCCTGTCCTGCCCAGGCCCCCCGAGGGAGGACGATGGTCGGGCAGTGGCGAGCGGGGTGGGGCTGGCGCCGAGCCTGCCCTTGGATGCCCCGGGGAAGGGCGCCGGGGGATGGGCTGCCCCTGGCCAGGTCTGAGGGACCGACCCAGCTCGGGGCTGTCGGGGGCAGAGAGAGAACCCCCCTCCGCCCTTTCCCTTCAGGTTCTTAGGGCTGGCCAAATCCTTCCCAAGACAGCTTGTCTGGAGAAAATCAGACCCAGCTGAAGAACATGTGTCCATGGGGGAAACCCGGGAAACTGAGTCTCCCCACACAATAGCAGAGATTCTCATCTTGCATCCTCTCCTGAGCTAATGACAAAGGTGGATGTCCCGGGTGGGCCTGTGGAATGGGAGTGGGGAGGAAGTCTATTGTCATGCAGAGGGACATGGAAAGACTTGTCTGAAGCTTATCCCCTGCACTGGGGTCAGGTCGGGAAGGGACGGCACAGAGGTGAGCAGGAACCAACCGGCCTCTCTGTGGTGAGGCGGGCCCCGAGGCAGGCATGGGGGTGATGGCTGGAAGTGGGATGGCGCGTGAGTTGGCACCAGCCAGCGGTGGAGGCAGAGACTCAGAGGTCAGGGATCACTCTCTCTGTCTCTGTCTCTCTCTCTCTCCCTCAGGGAGCTGAGGAGAGTAAGGTGGCGCCCCCTGCCCACCTCGCCTACCTCTCCATGGGCCCTTCTTTCTCTGGCCGCTCCGGGAGCCCTGCGGGCTTGGGTTCAACCCCCCACACACCGCACAGGCCAAGGGCGCATGCGCGACCGCCGGGGCCTAGGGCTGGCCTGGGGGGGGGGTCCTCAGTGAAGGCCCCGCCCTCCCTCCAGGCTCTGACCCAGCTGCAGCTCTTCCATCGCCGCCCTTCTGGACTCGGCTTCAGCTGTCTCCCTCCCCTCCCCCACTCCCACTCAGCTTGCAGGCCGCTTCCCTGCCTTGAAAGCATGGCTCTGGCCCTGAGGGCCACAGACCTACTGGGCTTCAAGCTCAAGGCTCTGCCTGGGCCTGCTGCTTCGGCCAGGGGCTCATTTTTTCCTGGAAAGACAAAACCATGGCCTCACCCCACGCCTGCACTTTGCCACGGCAGGCAGCCCAGATGTAGGAAAGGCTCTGTGGAGTCAGAAGTGCCGAGACAGGCCGATGGCACCAGAGGGTTTGGGGGTCAGGGCGCAACTGGGCTAGCCCCTCCTCCCGGGAGTCGGGGAGGCCCGGCCTTCCTAGTGCCCAGGCCACGGCTCCGGGGAGAAACCCGCCATGGAGGGCACGCGGGAGGCCCTCTGCCTGAGGTGGCAGGTGTCACGCCAGGGCCACTGCAAGCCTGGCTCGGCTTGCCTGCTTTCTCCAAAGGAGGCTGGCCGACCAGCCGAACCTGGCACCTGGGCCAGGCCCCTTCCAAGGGGACGAGTTCCAGAGGATAGAGCCCTGGGGGCGGCTGCCAAGTCTCCTGGGGCGTGTGCTGGGCCCCCGTCAGAGGAGGAAGCAGCCTGGTAAACGGTGTGCCAGGCCTGAGATCTGGAGGCCTCCCACAGCCGGGTCCCTGTCCTGCCCAGGCCCCCCGAGGGAGGACGATGGTCGGGCAGTGGCGAGCGGGGTGGGGCTGGCGCCGAGCCTGCCCTTGGATGCCCCGGGGAAGGGCGCCGGGGGATGGGATGCCCCTGGCCAGGTCTGAGGGACCGACCCAGCTCGGGGCTGTCGGGGGCAGAGAGAGAACCCCCCTCCGCCCTTTCCCTTCAGGTTCTTAGGGCTGGCCAAATCCTTCCCAAGACAGCTTGTCTGGAGAAAATCAGACCCAGCTGAAGAACATGTGTCCATGGGGGAAACCCGGGAAACTGAGTCTCCCCACACAATAGCAGAGATTCTCATCTTGCATCCTCTCCTGAGCTAATGACAAAGGTGGATGTCCCGGGTGGGCCTGTGGAATGGGAGAGGGGAGGAAGTCTATTGTCATGCAGAGGGACATGGAAAGACTTGTCTGAAGCTTATCCCCTGCACTGGGGTCAGGTCGGGAAGGGACGGCACAGAGGTGAGCAGGAACCAACCGGCCTCTCTGTGGTGAGGCGGGCCCCGAGGCAGGCGTGGGGGTGATGGCTGGAAGTGGGATGGCGCGTGAGTTGGCACCAGCCAGCGGTGGAGGCAGAGACTCAGAGGTCAGGGATCACTCTCTCTGTCTCTGTCTCTCTCTCTCTCCCTCAGGGAGCTGAGGAGAGTAAGGTGGCGCCCCCTGCCCACCTCGCCTACCTCTCCATGGGCCCTTCTTTCTCTGGCCGCTCCGGGAGCCCTGCGGGCTTGGGTTCAACCCCCCACACACCGCACAGGCCAAGGGCGCATGCGCGACCGCCGGGGCCTAGGGCTGGCCTCGGGGGGGGGGGGGTCCTCAGTGAAGGCCCCGCCCTCCCTCCAGGCTCTGACCCAGCTGCAGCTCTTCCATCGCCGCCCTTCTGGACTCGGCTTCAGCTGTCTCCCTCCCCTCCCCCACTCCCACTCAGCTTGCAGGCCGCTTCCCTGCCTTGAAAGCATGGCTCTGGCCCTGAGGGCCACAGACCTACTGGGCTTCAAGCTCAAGGCTCTGCCTGGGCCTGCTGCTTCGGCCAGGGGCTCATTTTTTCCTGGAAAGACAAAACCATGGCCTCACCCCACGCCTGCACTTTGCCACGGCAGGCAGCCCAGATGTAGGAAAGGCTCTGTGGAGTCAGAAGTGCCGAGACAGGCCGATGGCACCAGAGGGTTTGGGGGTCAGGGCGCAACTGGGCTAGCCCCTCCTCCCGGGAGTCGGGGAGGCCCGGCCTTCCTAGTGCCCAGGCCACGGCTCCGGGGAGAAACCCGCCATGGAGGGCACGCGGGAGGCCCTCTGCCTGAGGTGGCAGGTGTCACGCCAGGGCCACTGCAAGCCTGGCTCGGCTTGCCTGCTTTCTCCAAAGGAGGCTGGCCGACCAGCCGAACCTGGCACCTGGGCCAGGCCCCTTCCAAGGGGACGAGTTCCAGAGGATAGAGCCCTGGGGGCGGCTGCCAAGTCTCCTGGGGCGTGTGCTGGGCCCCCGTCAGAGGAGGAAGCAGCCTGGTAAACGGTGTGCCAGGCCTGAGATCTGGAGGCCTCCCACAGCCGGGTCCCTGTCCTGCCCAGGCCCCCCGAGGGAGGACGATGGTCGGGCAGTGGCGAGCGGGGTGGGGCTGGCGCCGAGCCTGCCCTTGGATGCCCCGGGGAAGGGCGCCGGGGGATGGGCTGCCCCTGGCCAGGTCTGAGGGACCGACCCAGCTCGGGGCTGTCGGGGGCAGAGAGAGAACCCCCCTCCGCCCTTTCCCTTCAGGTTCTTAGGGCTGGCCAAATCCTTCCCAAGACAGCTTGTCTGGAGAAAATCAGACCCAGCTGAAGAACATGTGTCCATGGGGGAGACCCGGGAAACTGAGTCTCCCCACACAATAGCAGAGATTCTCATCTTGCATCCTCTCCTGAGCTAATGACAAATGTGGATGTCCCGGGTGGGCCTGTGGAATGGGAGTGGGGAGGAAGTCTATTGTCATGCAGAGGGACATGGAAAGACTTGTCTGAAGCTTATCCCCTGCACTGGGGTCAGGTCGGGAAGGGACGGCACAGAGGTGAGCAGGAACCAACCGGCCTCTCTGTGGTGAGGCGGGCCCCGAGGCAGGCATGGGGGTGATGGCTGGAAGTGGGATGGCGCGTGAGTTGGCACCAGCCAGCGGTGGAGGCAGAGACTCAGAGGTCAGGGATCACTCTCTCTGTCTCTGTCTCTCTCTCTCTCCCTCAGGGAGCTGAGGAGAGTAAGGTGGCGCCCCCTGCCCACCTCGCCTACCTCTCCATGGGCCCTTCTTTCTCTGGCCGCTCCGGGAGCCCTGCGGGCTTGGGTTCAACCCCCCACACACCGCACAGGCCAAGGGCGCATGCGCGACCGCCGGGGCCTAGGGCTGGCCTGGGGGGGGGGTCCTCAGTGAAGGCCCCGCCCTCCCTCCAGGCTCTGACCCAGCTGCAGCTCTTCCATCGCCGCCCTTCTGGACTCGGCTTCAGCTGTCTCCCTCCCCTCCCCCACTCCCACTCAGCTTGCAGGCCGCTTCCCTGCCTTGAAAGCATGGCTCTGGCCCTGAGGGCCACAGACCTACTGGGCTTCAAGCTCAAGGCTCTGCCTGGGCCTGCTGCTTCGGCCAGGGGCTCATTTTTTCCTGGAAAGACAAAACCATGGCCTCACCCCACGCCTGCACTTTGCCACGGCAGGCAGCCCAGATGTAGGAAAGGCTCTGTGGAGTCAGAAGTGCCGAGACAGGCCGATGGCACCAGAGGGTTTGGGGGTCAGGGCGCAACTGGGCTAGCCCCTCCTCCCGGGAGTCGGGGAGGCCCGGCCTTCCTAGTGCCCAGGCCACGGCTCCGGGGAGAAACCCGCCATGGAGGGCACGCGGGAGGCCCTCTGCCTGAGGTGGCAGGTGTCACGCCAGGGCCACTGCAAGCCTGGCTCGGCTTGCCTGCTTTCTCCAAAGGAGGCTGGCCGACCAGCCGAACCTGGCACCTGGGCCAGGCCCCTTCCAAGGGGACGAGTTCCAGAGGATAGAGCCCTGGGGGCGGCTGCCAAGTCTCCTGGGGCGTGTGCTGGGCCCCCGTCAGAGGAGGAAGCAGCCTGGTAAACGGTGTGCCAGGCCTGAGATCTGGAGGCCTCCCACAGCCGGGTCCCTGTCCTGCCCAGGCCCCCCGAGGGAGGACGATGGTCGGGCAGTGGCGAGCGGGGTGGGGCTGGCGCCGAGCCTGCCCTTGGATGCCCCGGGGAAGGGCGCCGGGGGATGGGATGCCCCTGGCCAGGTCTGAGGGACCGACCCAGCTCGGGGCTGTCGGGGGCAGAGAGAGAACCCCCCTCCGCCCTTTCCCTTCAGGTTCTTAGGGCTGGCCAAATCCTTCCCAAGACAGCTTGTCTGGAGAAAATCAGACCCAGCTGAAGAACATGTGTCCATGGGGGAAACCCGGGAAACTGAGTCTCCCCACACAATAGCAGAGATTCTCATCTTGCATCCTCTCCTGAGCTAATGACAAAGGTGGATGTCCCGGGTGGGCCTGTGGAATGGGAGAGGGGAGGAAGTCTATTGTCATGCAGAGGGACATGGAAAGACTTGTCTGAAGCTTATCCCCTGCACTGGGGTCAGGTCGGGAAGGGACGGCACAGAGGTGAGCAGGAACCAACCGGCCTCTCTGTGGTGAGGCGGGCCCCGAGGCAGGCGTGGGGGTGATGGCTGGAAGTGGGATGGCGCGTGAGTTGGCACCAGCCAGCGGTGGAGGCAGAGACTCAGAGGTCAGGGATCACTCTCTCTGTCTCTGTCTCTCTCTCTCTCCCTCAGGGAGCTGAGGAGAGTAAGGTGGCGCCCCCTGCCCACCTCGCCTACCTCTCCATGGGCCCTTCTTTCTCTGGCCGCTCCGGGAGCCCTGCGGGCTTGGGTTCAACCCCCCACACACCGCACAGGCCAAGGGCGCATGCGCGACCGCCGGGGCCTAGGGCTGGCCTCGGGGGGGGGGGGTCCTCAGTGAAGGCCCCGCCCTCCCTCCAGGCTCTGACCCAGCTGCAGCTCTTCCATCGCCGCCCTTCTGGACTCGGCTTCAGCTGTCTCCCTCCCCTCCCCCACTCCCACTCAGCTTGCAGGCCGCTTCCCTGCCTTGAAAGCATGGCTCTGGCCCTGAGGGCCACAGACCTACTGGGCTTCAAGCTCAAGGCTCTGCCTGGGCCTGCTGCTTCGGCCAGGGGCTCATTTTTTCCTGGAAAGACAAAACCATGGCCTCACCCCACGCCTGCACTTTGCCACGGCAGGCAGCCCAGATGTAGGAAAGGCTCTGTGGAGTCAGAAGTGCCGAGACAGGCCGATGGCACCAGAGGGTTTGGGGGTCAGGGCGCAACTGGGCTAGCCCCTCCTCCCGGGAGTCGGGGAGGCCCGGCCTTCCTAGTGCCCAGGCCACGGCTCCGGGGAGAAACCCGCCATGGAGGGCACGCGGGAGGCCCTCTGCCTGAGGTGGCAGGTGTCACGCCAGGGCCACTGCAAGCCTGGCTCGGCTTGCCTGCTTTCTCCAAAGGAGGCTGGCCGACCAGCCGAACCTGGCACCTGGGCCAGGCCCCTTCCAAGGGGACGAGTTCCAGAGGATAGAGCCCTGGGGGCGGCTGCCAAGTCTCCTGGGGCGTGTGCTGGGCCCCCGTCAGAGGAGGAAGCAGCCTGGTAAACGGTGTGCCAGGCCTGAGATCTGGAGGCCTCCCACAGCCGGGTCCCTGTCCTGCCCAGGCCCCCCGAGGGAGGACGATGGTCGGGCAGTGGCGAGCGGGGTGGGGCTGGCGCCGAGCCTGCCCTTGGATGCCCCGGGGAAGGGCGCCGGGGGATGGGCTGCCCCTGGCCAGGTCTGAGGGACCGACCCAGCTCGGGGCTGTCGGGGGCAGAGAGAGAACCCCCCTCCGCCCTTTCCCTTCAGGTTCTTAGGGCTGGCCAAATCCTTCCCAAGACAGCTTGTCTGGAGAAAATCAGACCCAGCTGAAGAACATGTGTCCATGGGGGAAACCCGGGAAACTGAGTCTCCCCACACAATAGCAGAGATTCTCATCTTGCATCCTCTCCTGAGCTAATGACAAAGGTGGATGTCCCGGGTGGGCCTGTGGAATGGGAGTGGGGAGGAAGTCTATTGTCATGCAGAGGGACATGGAAAGACTTGTCTGAAGCTTATCCCCTGCACTGGGGTCAGGTCGGGAAGGGACGGCACAGAGGTGAGCAGGAACCAACCGGCCTCTCTGTGGTGAGGCGGGCCCCGAGGCAGGCATGGGGGTGATGGCTGGAAGTGGGATGGCGCGTGAGTTGGCACCAGCCAGCGGTGGAGGCAGAGACTCAGAGGTCAGGGATCACTCTCTCTGTCTCTGTCTCTCTCTCTCTCCCTCAGGGAGCTGAGGAGAGTAAGGTGGCGCCCCCTGCCCACCTCGCCTACCTCTCCATGGGCCCTTCTTTCTCTGGCCGCTCCGGGAGCCCTGCGGGCTTGGGTTCAACCCCCCACACACCGCACAGGCCAAGGGCGCATGCGCGACCGCCGGGGCCTAGGGCTGGCCTGGGGGGGGGGTCCTCAGTGAAGGCCCCGCCCTCCCTCCAGGCTCTGACCCAGCTGCAGCTCTTCCATCGCCGCCCTTCTGGACTCGGCTTCAGCTGTCTCCCTCCCCTCCCCCACTCCCACTCAGCTTGCAGGCCGCTTCCCTGCCTTGAAAGCATGGCTCTGGCCCTGAGGGCCACAGACCTACTGGGCTTCAAGCTCAAGGCTCTGCCTGGGCCTGCTGCTTCGGCCAGGGGCTCATTTTTTCCTGGAAAGACAAAACCATGGCCTCACCCCACGCCTGCACTTTGCCACGGCAGGCAGCCCAGATGTAGGAAAGGCTCTGTGGAGTCAGAAGTGCCGAGACAGGCCGATGGCACCAGAGGGTTTGGGGGTCAGGGCGCAACTGGGCTAGCCCCTCCTCCCGGGAGTCGGGGAGGCCCGGCCTTCCTAGTGCCCAGGCCACGGCTCCGGGGAGAAACCCGCCATGGAGGGCACGCGGGAGGCCCTCTGCCTGAGGTGGCAGGTGTCACGCCAGGGCCACTGCAAGCCTGGCTCGGCTTGCCTGCTTTCTCCAAAGGAGGCTGGCCGACCAGCCGAACCTGGCACCTGGGCCAGGCCCCTTCCAAGGGGACGAGTTCCAGAGGATAGAGCCCTGGGGGCGGCTGCCAAGTCTCCTGGGGCGTGTGCTGGGCCCCCGTCAGAGGAGGAAGCAGCCTGGTAAACGGTGTGCCAGGCCTGACATCTGGAGGCCTCCCACAGCCGGGTCCCTGTCCTGCCCAGGCCCCCCGAGGGAGGACGATGGTCGGGCAGTGGCGAGCGGGGTGGGGCTGGCGCCGAGCCTGCCCTTGGATGCCCCGGGGAAGGGCGCCGGGGGATGGGATGCCCCTGGCCAGGTCTGAGGGACCGACCCAGCTCGGGGCTGTCGGGGGCAGAGAGAGAACCCCCCTCCGCCCTTTCCCTTCAGGTTCTTAGGGCTGGCCAAATCCTTCCCAAGACAGCTTGTCTGGAGAAAATCAGACCCAGCTGAAGAACATGTGTCCATGGGGGAAACCCGGGAAACTGAGTCTCCCCACACAATAGCAGAGATTCTCATCTTGCATCCTCTCCTGAGCTAATGACAAAGGTGGATGTCCCGGGTGGGCCTGTGGAATGGGAGAGGGGAGGAAGTCTATTGTCATGCAGAGGGACATGGAAAGACTTGTCTGAAGCTTATCCCCTGCACTGGGGTCAGGTCGGGAAGGGACGGCACAGAGGTGAGCAGGAACCAACCGGCCTCTCTGTGGTGAGGCGGGCCCCGAGGCAGGCGTGGGGGTGATGGCTGGAAGTGGGATGGCGCGTGAGTTGGCACCAGCCAGCGGTGGAGGCAGAGACTCAGAGGTCAGGGATCACTCTCTCTGTCTCTGTCTCTCTCTCTCTCCCTCAGGGAGCTGAGGAGAGTAAGGTGGCGCCCCCTGCCCACCTCGCCTACCTCTCCATGGGCCCTTCTTTCTCTGGCCGCTCCGGGAGCCCTGCGGGCTTGGGTTCAACCCCCCACACACCGCACAGGCCAAGGGCGCATGCGCGACCGCCGGGGCCTAGGGCTGGCCTCGGGGGGGGGGGGGTCCTCAGTGAAGGCCCCGCCCTCCCTCCAGGCTCTGACCCAGCTGCAGCTCTTCCATCGCCGCCCTTCTGGACTCGGCTTCAGCTGTCTCCCTCCCCTCCCCCACTCCCACTCAGCTTGCAGGCCGCTTCCCTGCCTTGAAAGCATGGCTCTGGCCCTGAGGGCCACAGACCTACTGGGCTTCAAGCTCAAGGCTCTGCCTGGGCCTGCTGCTTCGGCCAGGGGCTCATTTTTTCCTGGAAAGACAAAACCATGGCCTCACCCCACGCCTGCAATTTGCCACGGCAGGCAGCCCAGATGTAGGAAAGGCTCTGTGGAGTCAGAAGTGCCGAGACAGGCCGATGGCACCAGAGGGTTTGGGGGTCAGGGCGCAACTGGGCTAGCCCCTCCTCCCGGGAGTCGGGGAGGCCCGGCCTTCCTAGTGCCCAGGCCACGGCTCCGGGGAGAAACCCGCCATGGAGGGCACGCGGGAGGCCCTCTGCCTGAGGTGGCAGGTGTCACGCCAGGGCCACTGCAAGCCTGGCTCGGCTTGCCTGCTTTCTCCAAAGGAGGCTGGCCGACCAGCCGAACCTGGCACCTGGGCCAGGCCCCTTCCAAGGGGACGAGTTCCAGAGGATAGAGCCCTGGGGGCGGCTGCCAAGTCTCCTGGGGCGTGTGCTGGGCCCCCGTCAGAGGAGGAAGCAGCCTGGTAAACGGTGTGCCAGGCCTGACATCTGGAGGCCTCCCACAGCCGGGTCCCTGTCCTGCCCAGGCCCCCCGAGGGAGGACGATGGTCGGGCAGTGGCGAGCGGGGTGGGGCTGGCGCCGAGCCTGCCCTTGGATGCCCCGGGGAAGGGCGCCGGGGGATGGGATGCCCCTGGCCAGGTCTGAGGGACCGACCCAGCTCGGGGCTGTCGGGGGCAGAGAGAGAACCCCCCTCCGCCCTTTCCCTTCAGGTTCTTAGGGCTGGCCAAATCCTTCCCAAGACAGCTTGTCTGGAGAAAATCAGACCCAGCTGAAGAACATGTGTCCATGGGGGAAACCCGGGAAACTGAGTCTCCCCACACAATAGCAGAGATTCTCATCTTGCATCCTCTCCTGAGCTAATGACAAAGGTGGATGTCCCGGGTGGGCCTGTGGAATGGGAGAGGGGAGGAAGTCTATTGTCATGCAGAGGGACATGGAAAGACTTGTCTGAAGCTTATCCCCTGCACTGGGGTCAGGTCGGGAAGGGACGGCACAGAGGTGAGCAGGAACCAACCGGCCTCTCTGTGGTGAGGCGGGCCCCGAGGCAGGCGTGGGGGTGATGGCTGGAAGTGGGATGGCGCGTGAGTTGGCACCAGCCAGCGGTGGAGGCAGAGACTCAGAGGTCAGGGATCACTCTCTCTGTCTCTGTCTCTCTCTCTCTCCCTCAGGGAGCTGAGGAGAGTAAGGTGGCGCCCCCTGCCCACCTCGCCTACCTCTCCATGGGCCCTTCTTTCTCTGGCCGCTCCGGGAGCCCTGCGGGCTTGGGTTCAACCCCCCACACACCGCACAGGCCAAGGGCGCATGCGCGACCGCCGTTGCCTAGGGCTGGCCTCGGGGGGGGGGGGGTCCTCAGTGAAGGCCCCGCCCTCCCTCCAGGCTCTGACCCAGCTGCAGCTCTTCCATCGCCGCCCTTCTGGACTCGGCTTCAGCTGTCTCCCTCCCCTCCCCCACTCCCACTCAGCTTGCAGGCCGCTTCCCTGCCTTGAAAGCATGGCTCTGGCCCTGAGGGCCACAGACCTACTGGGCTTCAAGCTCAAGGCTCTGCCTGGGCCTGCTGCTTCGGCCAGGGGCTCATTTTTTCCTGGAAAGACAAAACCATGGCCTCACCCCACGCCTGCACTTTGCCACGGCAGGCAGCCCAGATGTAGGAAAGGCTCTGTGGAGTCAGAAGTGCCGAGACAGGCCGATGGCACCAGAGGGTTTGGGGGTCAGGGCGCAACTGGGCTAGCCCCTCCTCCCGGGAGTCGGGGAGGCCCGGCCTTCCTAGTGCCCAGGCCACGGCTCCGGGGAGAAACCCGCCATGGAGGGCACGCGGGAGGCCCTCTGCCTGAGGTGGCAGGTGTCACGCCAGGGCCACTGCAAGCCTGGCTCGGCTTGCCTGCTTTCTCCAAAGGAGGCTGGCCGACCAGCCGAACCTGGCACCTGGGCCAGGCCCCTTCCAAGGGGACGAGTTCCAGAGGATAGAGCCCTGGGGGCGGCTGCCAAGTCTCCTGGGGCGTGTGCTGGGCCCCCGTCAGAGGAGGAAGCAGCCTGGTAAACGGTGTGCCAGGCCTGACATCTGGAGGCCTCCCACAGCCGGGTCCCTGTCCTGCCCAGGCCCCCCGAGGGAGGACGATGGTCGGGCAGTGGCGAGCGGGGTGGGGCTGGCGCCGAGCCTGCCCTTGGATGCCCCGGGGAAGGGCGCCGGGGGATGGGATGCCCCTGGCCAGGTCTGAGGGACCGACCCAGCTCGGGGCTGTCGGGGGCAGAGAGAGAACCCCCCTCCGCCCTTTCCCTTCAGGTTCTTAGGGCTGGCCAAATCCTTCCCAAGACAGCTTGTCTGGAGAAAATCAGACCCAGCTGAAGAACATGTGTCCATGGGGGAAACCCGGGAAACTGAGTCTCCCCACACAATAGCAGAGATTCTCATCTTGCATCCTCTCCTGAGCTAATGACAAAGGTGGATGTCCCGGGTGGGCCTGTGGAATGGGAGAGGGGAGGAAGTCTATTGTCATGCAGAGGGACATGGAAAGACTTGTCTGAAGCTTATCCCCTGCACTGGGGTCAGGTCGGGAAGGGACGGCACAGAGGTGAGCAGGAACCAACCGGCCTCTCTGTGGTGAGGCGGGCCCCGAGGCAGGCGTGGGGGTGATGGCTGGAAGTGGGATGGCGCGTGAGTTGGCACCAGCCAGCGGTGGAGGCAGAGACTCAGAGGTCAGGGATCACTCTCTCTGTCTCTGTCTCTCTCTCTCTCCCTCAGGGAGCTGAGGAGAGTAAGGTGGCGCCCCCTGCCCACCTCGCCTACCTCTCCATGGGCCCTTCTTTCTCTGGCCGCTCCGGGAGCCCTGCGGGCTTGGGTTCAACCCCCCACACACCGCACAGGCCAAGGGCGCATGCGCGACCGCCGTTGCCTAGGGCTGGCCTCGGGGGGGGGGGGGTCCTCAGTGAAGGCCCCGCCCTCCCTCCAGGCTCACCCAGCTGCAGCTCTTCCATCGCCGCCCTTCTGGACTCGGCTTCAGCTGTCTCCCTCCCCTCCCCCACTCCCACTCAGCTTGCAGGCCGCTTCCCTGCCTTGAAAGCATGGCTCTGGCCCTGAGGGCCACAGACCTACTGGGCTTCAAGCTCAAGGCTCTGCCTGGGCCTGCTGCTTCGGCCAGGGGCTCATTTTTTCCTGGAAAGACAAAACCATGGCCTCACCCCACGCCTGCACTTTGCCACGGCAGGCAGCCCAGATGTAGGAAAGGCTCTGTGGAGTCAGAAGTGCCGAGACAGGCCGATGGCACCAGAGGGTTTGGGGGTCAGGGCGCAACTGGGCTAGCCCCTCCTCCCCGGGAGTCGGGGAGGCCCGGCCTTCCTAGTGCCCAGGCCACGGCTCCGGGGAGAAACCCGCCATGGAGGGCACGCGGGAGGCCCTCTGCCTGAGGTGGCAGGTGTCACGCCAGGGCCACTGCAAGCCTGGCTCGGCTTGCCTGCTTTCTCCAAAGGAGGCTGGCCGACCAGCCGAACCTGGCACCTGGGCCAGGCCCCTTCCAAGGGGACGAGTTCCAGAGGATAGAGCCCTGGGGGCGGCTGCCAAGTCTCCTGGGGCGTGTGCTGGGCCCCCGTCAGAGGAGGAAGCAGCCTGGTAAACGGTGTGCCAGGCCTGACATCTGGAGGCCTCCCACAGCCGGGTCCCTGTCCTGCCCAGGCCCCCCGAGGGAGGACGATGGTCGGGCAGTGGCGAGCGGGGTGGGGCTGGCGCCGAGCCTGCCCTTGGATGCCCCGGGGAAGGGCGCCGGGGGATGGGATGCCCCTGGCCAGGTCTGAGGGACCGACCCAGCTCGGGGCTGTCGGGGGCAGAGAGAGAACCCCCCTCCGCCCTTTCCCTTCAGGTTCTTAGGGCTGGCCAAATCCTTCCCAAGACAGCTTGTCTGGAGAAAATCAGACCCAGCTGAAGAACATGTGTCCATGGGGGAAACCCGGGAAACTGAGTCTCCCCACACAATAGCAGAGATTCTCATCTTGCATCCTCTCCTGAGCTAATGACAAAGGTGGATGTCCCGGGTGGGCCTGTGGAATGGGAGAGGGGAGGAAGTCTATTGTCATGCAGAGGGACATGGAAAGACTTGTCTGAAGCTTATCCCCTGCACTGGGGTCAGGTCGGGAAGGGACGGCACAGAGGTGAGCAGGAACCAACCGGCCTCTCTGTGGTGAGGCGGGCCCCGAGGCAGGCGTGGGGGTGATGGCTGGAAGTGGGATGGCGCGTGAGTTGGCACCAGCCAGCGGTGGAGGCAGAGACTCAGAGGTCAGGGATCACTCTCTCTGTCTCTGTCTCTCTCTCTCTCCCTCAGGGAGCTGAGGAGAGTAAGGTGGCGCCCCCTGCCCACCTCGCCTACCTCTCCATGGGCCCTTCTTTCTCTGGCCGCTCCGGGAGCCCTGCGGGCTTGGGTTCAACCCCCCACACACCGCACAGGCCAAGGGCGCATGCGCGACCGCCGGGGCCTAGGGCTGGCCTCGGGGGGGGGGGGGGGGTCCTCAGTGAAGGCCCCGCCCTCCCTCCAGGCTCTGACCCAGCTGCAGCTCTTCCATCGCCGCCCTTCTGGACTCGGCTTCAGCTGTCTCCCTCCCCTCCCCCACTCCCACTCAGCTTGCAGGCCGCTTCCCTGCCTTGAAAGCATGGCTCTGGCCCTGAGGGCCACAGACCTACTGGGCTTCAAGCTCAAGGCTCTGCCTGGGCCTGCTGCTTCGGCCAGGGGCTCATTTTTTCCTGGAAAGACAAAACCATGGCCTCACCCCACGCCTGCACTTTGCCACGGCAGGCAGCCCAGATGTAGGAAAGGCTCTGTGGAGTCAGAAGTGCCGAGACAGGCCGATGGCACCAGAGGGTTTGGGGGTCAGGGCGCAACTGGGCTAGCCCCTCCTCCCGGGAGTCGGGGAGGCCCGGCCTTCCTAGTGCCCAGGCCACGGCTCCGGGGAGAAACCCGCCATGGAGGGCACGCGGGAGGCCCTCTGCCTGAGGTGGCAGGTGTCACGCCAGGGCCACTGCAAGCCTGGCTCGGCTTGCCTGCTTTCTCCAAAGGAGGCTGGCCGACCAGCCGAACCTGGCACCTGGGCCAGGCCCCTTCCAAGGGGACGAGTTCCAGAGGATAGAGCCCTGGGGGCGGCTGCCAAGTCTCCTGGGGCGTGTGCTGGGCCCCCGTCAGAGGAGGAAGCAGCCTGGTAAACGGTGTGCCAGGCCTGACATCTGGAGGCCTCCCACAGCCGGGTCCCTGTCCTGCCCAGGCCCCCCGAGGGAGGACGATGGTCGGGCAGTGGCGAGCGGGGTGGGGCTGGCGCCGAGCCTGCCCTTGGATGCCCCGGGGAAGGGCGCCGGGGGATGGGATGCCCCTGGCCAGGTCTGAGGGACCGACCCAGCTCGGGGCTGTCGGGGGCAGAGAGAGAACCCCCCTCCGCCCTTTCCCTTCAGGTTCTTAGGGCTGGCCAAATCCTTCCCAAGACAGCTTGTCTGGAGAAAATCAGACCCAGCTGAAGAACATGTGTCCATGGGGGAAACCCGGGAAACTGAGTCTCCCCACACAATAGCAGAGATTCTCATCTTGCATCCTCTCCTGAGCTAATGACAAAGGTGGATGTCCCGGGTGGGCCTGTGGAATGGGAGAGGGGAGGAAGTCTATTGTCATGCAGAGGGACATGGAAAGACTTGTCTGAAGCTTATCCCCTGCACTGGGGTCAGGTCGGGAAGGGACGGCACAGAGGTGAGCAGGAACCAACCGGCCTCTCTGTGGTGAGGCGGGCCCCGAGGCAGGCGTGGGGGTGATGGCTGGAAGTGGGATGGCGCGTGAGTTGGCACCAGCCAGCGGTGGAGGCAGAGACTCAGAGGTCAGGGATCACTCTCTCTGTCTCTGTCTCTCTCTCTCTCCCTCAGGGAGCTGAGGAGAGTAAGGTGGCGCCCCCTGCCCACCTCGCCTACCTCTCCATGGGCCCTTCTTTCTCTGGCCGCTCCGGGAGCCCTGCGGGCTTGGGTTCAACCCCCCACACACCGCACAGGCCAAGGGCGCATGCGCGACCGCCGGGGCCTAGGGCTGGCCTCGGGGGGGGGGGGGGGGGTCCTCAGTGAAGGCCCCGCCCTCCCTCCAGGCTCTGACCCAGCTGCAGCTCTTCCATCGCCGCCCTTCTGGACTCGGCTTCAGCTGTCTCCCTCCCCTCCCCCACTCCCACTCAGCTTGCAGGCCGCTTCCCTGCCTTGAAAGCATGGCTCTGGCCCTGAGGGCCACAGACCTACTGGGCTTCAAGCTCAAGGCTCTGCCTGGGCCTGCTGCTTCGGCCAGGGGCTCATTTTTTCCTGGAAAGACAAAACCATGGCCTCACCCCACGCCTGCACTTTGCCACGGCAGGCAGCCCAGATGTAGGAAAGGCTCTGTGGAGTCAGAAGTGCCGAGACAGGCCGATGGCACCAGAGGGTTTGGGGGTCAGGGCGCAACTGGGCTAGCCCCTCCTCCCGGGAGTCGGGGAGGCCCGGCCTTCCTAGTGCCCAGGCCACGGCTCCGGGGAGAAACCCGCCATGGAGGGCACGCGGGAGGCCCTCTGCCTGAGGTGGCAGGTGTCACGCCAGGGCCACTGCAAGCCTGGCTCGGCTTGCCTGCTTTCTCCAAAGGAGGCTGGCCGACCAGCCGAACCTGGCACCTGGGCCAGGCCCCTTCCAAGGGGACGAGTTCCAGAGGATAGAGCCCTGGGGGCGGCTGCCAAGTCTCCTGGGGCGTGTGCTGGGCCCCCGTCAGAGGAGGAAGCAGCCTGGTAAACGGTGTGCCAGGCCTGACATCTGGAGGCCTCCCACAGCCGGGTCCCTGTCCTGCCCAGGCCCCCCGAGGGAGGACGATGGTCGGGCAGTGGCGAGCGGGGTGGGGCTGGCGCCGAGCCTGCCCTTGGATGCCCCGGGGAAGGGCGCCGGGGGATGGGATGCCCCTGGCCAGGTCTGAGGGACCGACCCAGCTCGGGGCTGTCGGGGGCAGAGAGAGAACCCCCCTCCGCCCTTTCCCTTCAGGTTCTTAGGGCTGGCCAAATCCTTCCCAAGACAGCTTGTCTGGAGAAAATCAGACCCAGCTGAAGAACATGTGTCCATGGGGGAAACCCGGGAAACTGAGTCTCCCCACACAATAGCAGAGATTCTCATCTTGCATCCTCTCCTGAGCTAATGACAAAGGTGGATGTCCCGGGTGGGCCTGTGGAATGGGAGAGGGGAGGAAGTCTATTGTCATGCAGAGGGACATGGAAAGACTTGTCTGAAGCTTATCCCCTGCACTGGGGTCAGGTCGGGAAGGGACGGCACAGAGGTGAGCAGGAACCAACCGGCCTCTCTGTGGTGAGGCGGGCCCCGAGGCAGGCGTGGGGGTGATGGCTGGAAGTGGGATGGCGCGTGAGTTGGCACCAGCCAGCGGTGGAGGCAGAGACTCAGAGGTCAGGGATCACTCTCTCTGTCTCTGTCTCTCTCTCTCTCCCTCAGGGAGCTGAGGAGAGTAAGGTGGCGCCCCCTGCCCACCTCGCCTACCTCTCCATGGGCCCTTCTTTCTCTGGCCGCTCCGGGAGCCCTGCGGGCTTGGGTTCAACCCCCCACACACCGCACAGGCCAAGGGCGCATGCGCGACCGCCGGGGCCTAGGGCTGGCCTCGGGGGGGGGGTCCTCAGTGAAGGCCCCGCCCTCCCTCCAGGCTCTGACCCAGCTGCAGCTCTTCCATCGCCGCCCTTCTGGACTCGGCTTCAGCTGTCTCCCTCCCCTCCCCCACTCCCACTCAGCTTGCAGGCCGCTTCCCTGCCTTGAAAGCATGGCTCTGGCCCTGAGGGCCACAGACCTACTGGGCTTCAAGCTCAAGGCTCTGCCTGGGCCTGCTGCTTCGGCCAGGGGCTCATTTTTTCCTGGAAAGACAAAACCATGGCCTCACCCCACGCCTGCACTTTGCCACGGCAGGCAGCCCAGATGTAGGAAAGGCTCTGTGGAGTCAGAAGTGCCGAGACAGGCCGATGGCACCAGAGGGTTTGGGGGTCAGGGCGCAACTGGGCTAGCCCCTCCTCCCGGGAGTCGGGGAGGCCCGGCCTTCCTAGTGCCCAGGCCACGGCTCCGGGGAGAAACCCGCCATGGAGGGCACGCGGGAGGCCCTCTGCCTGAGGTGGCAGGTGTCACGCCAGGGCCACTGCAAGCCTGGCTCGGCTTGCCTGCTTTCTCCAAAGGAGGCTGGCCGACCAGCCGAACCTGGCACCTGGGCCAGGCCCCTTCCAAGGGGACGAGTTCCAGAGGATAGAGCCCTGGGGGCGGCTGCCAAGTCTCCTGGGGCGTGTGCTGGGCCCCCGTCAGAGGAGGAAGCAGCCTGGTAAACGGTGTGCCAGGCCTGAGATCTGGAGGCCTCCCACAGCCGGGTCCCTGTCCTGCCCAGGCCCCCCGAGGGAGGACGATGGTCGGGCAGTGGCGAGCGGGGTGGGGCTGGCGCCGAGCCTGCCCTTGGATGCCCCGGGGAAGGGCGCCGGGGGATGGGATGCCCCTGGCCAGGTCTGAGGGACCGACCCAGCTCGGGGCTGTCGGGGGCAGAGAGAGAACCCCCCTCCGCCCTTTCCCTTCAGGTTCTTAGGGCTGGCCAAATCCTTCCCAAGACAGCTTGTCTGGAGAAAATCAGACCCAGCTGAAGAACATGTGTCCATGGGGGAAACCCGGGAAACTGAGTCTCCCCACACAATAGCAGAGATTCTCATCTTGCATCCTCTCCTGAGCTAATGACAAAGGTGGATGTCCCGGGTGGGCCTGTGGAATGGGAGAGGGGAGGAAGTCTATTGTCATGCAGAGGGACATGGAAAGACTTGTCTGAAGCTTATCCCCTGCACTGGGGTCAGGTCGGGAAGGGACGGCACAGAGGTGAGCAGGAACCAACCGGCCTCTCTGTGGTGAGGCGGGCCCCGAGGCAGGCGTGGGGGTGATGGCTGGAAGTGGGATGGCGCGTGAGTTGGCACCAGCCAGCGGTGGAGGCAGAGACTCAGAGGTCAGGGATCACTCTCTCTGTCTCTGTCTCTCTCTCTCTCCCTCAGGGAGCTGAGGAGAGTAAGGTGGCGCCCCCTGCCCACCTCGCCTACCTCTCCATGGGCCCTTCTTTCTCTGGCCGCTCCGGGAGCCCTGCGGGCTTGGGTTCAACCCCCCACACACCGCACAGGCCAAGGGCGCATGCGCGACCGCCGGGGCCTAGGGCTGGCCTCGGGGGGGGGGGGGGGGTCCTCAGTGAAGGCCCCGCCCTCCCTCCAGGCTCTGACCCAGCTGCAGCTCTTCCATCGCCGCCCTTCTGGACTCGGCTTCAGCTGTCTCCCTCCCCTCCCCCACTCCCACTCAGCTTGCAGGCCGCTTCCCTGCCTTGAAAGCATGGCTCTGGCCCTGAGGGCCACAGACCTACTGGGCTTCAAGCTCAAGGCTCTGCCTGGGCCTGCTGCTTCGGCCAGGGGCTCATTTTTTCCTGGAAAGACAAAACCATGGCCTCACCCCACGCCTGCACTTTGCCACGGCAGGCAGCCCAGATGTAGGAAAGGCTCTGTGGAGTCAGAAGTGCCGAGACAGGCCGATGGCACCAGAGGGTTTGGGGGTCAGGGCGCAACTGGGCTAGCCCCTCCTCCCGGGAGTCGGGGAGGCCCGGCCTTCCTAGTGCCCAGGCCACGGCTCCGGGGAGAAACCCGCCATGGAGGGCACGCGGGAGGCCCTCTGCCTGAGGTGGCAGGTGTCACGCCAGGGCCACTGCAAGCCTGGCTCGGCTTGCCTGCTTTCTCCAAAGGAGGCTGGCCGACCAGCAGAACCTGGCACCTGGGCCAGGCCCCTTCCAAGGGGACGAGTTCCAGAGGATAGAGCCCTGGGGGCAGCTGCCAAGTCTCCTGGGGCGTGTGCTGGGCCCCCGTCAGAGGAGGAAGCAGCCTGGTAAACGGTGTGCCAGGCCTGAGATCTGGAGGCCTCCCACAGCCGGGTCCCTGTCCTGCCCAGGCCCCCCGAGGGAGGACGATGGTCGGGCAGTGGCGAGCGGGGTGGGGCTGGCGCCGAGCCTGCCCTTGGATGCCCCGGGGAAGGGCGCCGGGGGATGGGATGCCCCTGGCCAGGTCTGAGGGACCGACCCAGCTCGGGGCTGTCGGGGGCAGAGAGAGAACCCCCCTCCGCCCTTTCCCTTCAGGTTCTTAGGGCTGGCCAAATCCTTCCCAAGACAGCTTGTCTGGAGAAAATCAGACCCAGCTGAAGAACATGTGTCCATGGGGGAAACCCGGGAAACTGAGTCTCCCCACACAATAGCAGAGATTCTCATCTTGCATCCTCTCCTGAGCTAATGACAAAGGTGGATGTCCCGGGTGGGTGGGCCTGTGGAATGGGAGAGGGGAGGAAGTCTATTGTCATGCAGAGGGACATGGAAAGACTTGTCTGAAGCTTATCCCCTGCACTGGGGTCAGGTCGGGAAGGGACGGCACAGAGGTGAGCAGGAACCAACCGGCCTCTCTGTGGTGAGGCGGACCCGAGGCAGGCGTGGGGGTGATGGCTGGAAGTGGGATGGCGCGTGAGTTGGCACCAGCCAGCGGTGGAGGCAGAGACTCAGAGGTCAGGGATCACTCTCTCTGTCTCTGTCTCTCTCTCTCTCCCTCAGGGAGCTGAGGAGAGTAAGGTGGCGCCCCCTGCCCACCTCGCCTACCTCTCCATGGGCCCTTCTTTCTCTGGCCGCTCCGGGAGCCCTGCGGGCTTGGGTTCAACCCCCCACACACCGCACAGGCCAAGGGCGCATGCGTGACCGACGGGGCCTAGGGCTGGCCTCGGGGGGGGGGGGGTCCTCAGTGAAGGCCCCGCCCTCCCTCCAGGCTCTGACCCAGCTGCAGCTCTTCCATCGCCGCCCTTCTGGACTCGGCTTCAGCTGTCTCCCTCCCCTCCCCCACTCCCACTCAGCTTGCAGGCCGCTTCCCTGCCTTGAAAGCATGGCTCTGGCCCTGAGGGCCACAGACCTACTGGGCTTCAAGCTCAAGGCTCTGCCTGGGCCTGCTGCTTCGGCCAGGGGCTCATTTTTTCCTGGAAAGACAAAACCATGGCCTCACCCCACGCCTGCACTTTGCCACGGCAGGCAGCCCAGATGTAGGAAAGGCTCTGTGGAGTCAGAAGTGCCGAGACAGGCCGATGGCACCAGAGGGTTTTGGGGTCAGGGCGCAACTGGGCTAGCCCCTCCTCCCGGGAGTCGGGGAGGCCCGGCCTTCCTAGTGCCCAGGCCACGGCTCCGGGGAGAAACCCGCCATGGAGGGCACGCGGGAGGCCCTCTGCCTGAGGTGGCAGGTGTCACGCCAGGGCCACTGCAAGCCTGGCTCGGCTTGCCTGCTTTCTCCAAAGGAGGCTGGCCGACCAGCCGAACCTGGCACCTGGGCCAGGCCCCTTCCAAGGGGACGAGTTCCAGAGGATAGAGCCCTGGGGGCGGCTGCCAAGTCTCCTGGGGCGTGTGCTGGGCCCCCGTCAGAGGAGGAAGCAGCCTGGTAAACGGTGTGCCAGGCCTGAGATCTGGAGGCCTCCCACAGCCGGGTCCCTGTCCTGCCCAGGCCCCCCGAGGGAGGACGATGGTCGGGCAGTGGCGAGCGGGGTGGGGCTGGCGCCGAGCCTGCCCTTGGATGCCCCGGGGAAGGGCGCCGGGGGATGGGCTGCCCCTGGCCAGGTCTGAGGGACCGACCCAGCTCGGGGCTGTCGGGGGCAGAGAGAGAACCCCCCTCCGCCCTTTCCCTTCAGGTTCTTAGGGCTGGCCAAATCCTTCCCAAGACAGCTTGTCTGGAGAAAATCAGACCCAGCTGAAGAACATGTGTCCATGGGGGAAACCCGGGAAACTGAGTCTCCCCACACAATAGCAGAGATTCTCATCTTGCATCCTCTCCTGAGCTAATGACAAAGGTGGATGTCCCGGGTGGGCCTGTGGAATGGGAGAGGGGAGGAAGTCTATTGTCATGCAGAGGGACATGGAAAGACTTGTCTGAAGCTTATCCCCTGCACTGGGGTCAGGTCGGGAAGGGACGGCACAGAGGTGAGCAGGAACCAACCGGCCTCTCTGTGGTGAGGCGGGCCCCGAGGCAGGCGTGGGGGTGATGGCTGGAAGTGGGATGGCGCGTGAGTTGGCACCAGCCAGCGGTGGAGGCAGAGACTCAGAGGTCAGGGATCACTCTCTCTGTCTCTGTCTCTCTCTCTCTCCCTCAGGGAGCTGAGGAGAGTAAGGTGGCGCCCCCTGCCCACCTCGCCTACCTCTCCATGGGCCCTTCTTTCTCTGGCCGCTCCGGGAGCCCTGCGGGCTTGGGTTCAACCCCCCACACACCGCACAGGCCAAGGGCGCATGCGCGACCGCCGGGGCCTAGGGCTGGCCTCGGGGGGGGGGGGGTCCTCAGTGAAGGCCCCGCCCTCCCTCCAGGCTCTGACCCAGCTGCAGCTCTTCCATCGCCGCCCTTCTGGACTCGGCTTCAGCTGTCTCCCTCCCCTCCCCCACTCCCACTCAGCTTGCAGGCCGCTTCCCTGCCTTGAAAGCATGGCTCTGGCCCTGAGGGCCACAGACCTACTGGGCTTCAAGCTCAAGGCTCTGCCTGGGCCTGCTGCTTCGGCCAGGGGCTCATTTTTTCCTGGAAAGACAAAACCATGGCCTCACCCCACGCCTGCACTTTGCCACGGCAGGCAGCCCAGATGTAGGAAAGGCTCTGTGGAGTCAGAAGTGCCGAGACAGGCCGATGGCACCAGAGGGTTTTGGGGTCAGGGCGCAACTGGGCTAGCCCCTCCTCCCGGGAGTCGGGGAGGCCCGGCCTTCCTAGTGCCCAGGCCACGGCTCCGGGGAGAAACCCGCCATGGAGGGCACGCGGGAGGCCCTCTGCCTGAGGTGGCAGGTGTCACGCCAGGGCCACTGCAAGCCTGGCTCGGCTTGCCTGCTTTCTCCAAAGGAGGCTGGCCGACCAGCCGAACCTGGCACCTGGGCCAGGCCCCTTCCAAGGGGACGAGTTCCAGAGGATAGAGCCCTGGGGGCGGCTGCCAAGTCTCCTGGGGCGTGTGCTGGGCCCCCGTCAGAGGAGGAAGCAGCCTGGTAAACGGTGTGCCAGGCCTGAGATCTGGAGGCCTCCCACAGCCGGGTCCCTGTCCTGCCCAGGCCCCCCGAGGGAGGACGATGGTCGGGCAGTGGCGAGCGGGGTGGGGCTGGCGCCGAGCCTGCCCTTGGATGCCCCGGGGAAGGGCGCCGGGGGATGGGCTGCCCCTGGCCAGGTCTGAGGGACCGACCCAGCTCGGGGCTGTCGGGGGCAGAGAGAGAACCCCCCTCCGCCCTTTCCCTTCAGGTTCTTAGGGCTGGCCAAATCCTTCCCAAGACAGCTTGTCTGGAGAAAATCAGACCCAGCTGTAGAACATGTGTCCATGGGGGAAACCCGGGAAACTGAGTCTCCCCACACAATAGCAGAGATTCTCATCTTGCATCCTCTCCTGAGCTAATGACAAAGGTGGATGTCCCGGGTGGGCCTGTGGAATGGGAGAGGGGAGGAAGTCTATTGTCATGCAGAGGGACATGGAAAGACTTGTCTGAAGCTTATCCCCTGCACTGGGGTCAGGTCGGGAAGGGACGGCACAGAGGTGAGCAGGAACCAACCGGCCTCTCTGTGGTGAGGCGGGCCCCGAGGCAGGCGTGGGGGTGATGGCTGGAAGTGGGATGGCGCGTGAGTTGGCACCAGCCAGCGGTGGAGGCAGAGACTCAGAGGTCAGGGATCACTCTCTCTGTCTCTGTCTCTCTCTCTCTCCCTCAGGGAGCTGAGGAGAGTAAGGTGGCGCCCCCTGCCCACCTCGCCTACCTCTCCATGGGCCCTTCTTTCTCTGGCCGCTCCGGGAGCCCTGCGGGCTTGGGTTCAACCCCCCACACACCGCACAGGCCAAGGGCGCATGCGCGACCGCCGGGGCCTAGGGCTGGCCTCGGGGGGGGGGGGGGGTCCTCAGTGAAGGCCCCGCCCTCCCTCCAGGCTCTGACCCAGCTGCAGCTCTTCCATCGCCGCCCTTCTGGACTCGGCTTCAGCTGTCTCCCTCCCCTCCCCCACTCCCACTCAGCTTGCAGGCCGCTTCCCTGCCTTGAAAGCATGGCTCTGGCCCTGAGGGCCACAGACCTACTGGGCTTCAAGCTCAAGGCTCTGCCTGGGCCTGCTGCTTCGGCCAGGGGCTCATTTTTTCCTGGAAAGACAAAACCATGGCCTCACCCCACGCCTGCACTTTGCCACGGCAGGCAGCCCAGATGTAGGAAAGGCTCTGTGGAGTCAGAAGTGCCGAGACAGGCCGATGGCACCAGAGGGTTTGGGGGTCAGGGCGCAACTGGGCTAGCCCCTCCTCCCGGGAGTCGGGGAGGCCCGGCCTTCCTAGTGCCCAGGCCACGGCTCCGGGGAGAAACCCGCCATGGAGGGCACGCGGGAGGCCCTCTGCCTGAGGTGGCAGGTGTCACGCCAGGGCCACTGCAAGCCTGGCTCGGCTTGCCTGCTTTCTCCAAAGGAGGCTGGCCGACCAGCCGAACCTGGCACCTGGGCCAGGCCCCTTCCAAGGGGACGAGTTCCAGAGGATAGAGCCCTGGGGGCGGCTGCCAAGTCTCCTGGGGCGTGTGCTGGGCCCCCGTCAGAGGAGGAAGCAGCCTGGTAAACGGTGTGCCAGGACTGAGACCTGGAGGCCTCCCACAGCCGGGTCCCTGTCCTGCCCAGGCCCCCCGAGGGAGGACGATGGTCGGGCAGTGGCGAGCGGGGTGGGGCTGGCGCCGAGCCTGCCCTTGGATGCCCCGGGGAAGGGCGCCGGGGGATGGGCTGCCCCTGGCCAGGTCTGAGGGACCGACCCAGCTCGGGGCTGTCGGGGGCAGAGAGAGAACCCCCCTCCGCCCTTTCCCTTCAGGTTCTTAGGGCTGGCCAAATCCTTCCCAAGACAGCTTGTCTGGAGAAAATCAGACCCAGCTGAAGAACATGTGTCCATGGGGGAAACCCGGGAACCTGAGTCTCCCCACACAATAGCAGAGATTCTCATCTTGCATCCTCTCCTGAGCTAATGACAAAGGTGGATGTCCCGGGTGGGCCTGTGGAATGGGAGAGGGGAGGAAGTCTATTGTCATGCAGAGGGACATGGAAAGACTTGTCTGAAGCTTATCCCCTGCACTGGGGTCAGGTCGGGAAGGGACGGCACAGAGGTGAGCAGGAACCAACCGGCCTCTCTGTGGTGAGGCGGGCCCCGAGGCAGGCGTGGGGGTGATGGCTGGAAGTGGGATGGCGCGTGAGTTGGCACCAGCCAGCGGTGGAGGCAGAGACTCAGAGGTCAGGGATCACTCTCTCTGTCTCTGTCTCTCTCTCTCTCCCTCAGGGAGCTGAGGAGAGTAAGGTGGCGCCCCCTGCCCACCTCGCCTACCTCTCCATGGGCCCTTCTTTCTCTGGCCGCTCCGGGAGCCCTGCGGGCTTGGGTTCAACCCCCCACACACCGCACAGGCCAAGGGCGCATGCGCGACCGCCGGGGCCTAGGGCTGGCCTCTGGGGGGGGGGGGGGTCCTCAGTGAAGGCCCCGCCCTCCCTCCAGGCTCTGACCCAGCTGCAGCTCTTCCATCGCCGCCCTTCTGGACTCGGCTTCAGCTGTCTCCCTCCCCTCCCCCACTCCCACTCAGCTTGCAGGCCGCTTCCCTGCCTTGAAAGCATGGCTCTGGCCCTGAGGGCCACAGACCTACTGGGCTTCAAGCTCAAGGCTCTGCCTGGGCCTGCTGCTTCGGCCAGGGGCTCATTTTTTCCTGGAAAGACAAAACCATGGCCTCACCCCACGCCTGCACTTTGCCACGGCAGGCAGCCCAGATGTAGGAAAGGCTCTGTGGAGTCAGAAGTGCCGAGACAGGCCGATGGCACCAGAGGGTTTGGGGGTCAGGGCGCAACTGGGCTAGCCCCTCCTCCCGGGAGTCGGGGAGGCCCGGCCTTCCTAGTGCCCAGGCCACGGCTCCGGGGAGAAACCCGCCATGGAGGGCACGCGGGAGGCCCTCTGCCTGAGGTGGCAGGTGTCACGCCAGGGCCACTGCAAGCCTGGCTCGGCTTGCCTGCTTTCTCCAAAGGAGGCTGGCCGACCAGCCGAACCTGGCACCTGGGCCAGGCCCCTTCCAAGGGGACGAGTTCCAGAGGATAGAGCCCTGGGGGCGGCTGCCAAGTCTCCTGGGGCGTGTGCTGGGCCCCCGTCAGAGGAGGAAGCAGCCTGGTAAACGGTGTGCCAGGCCTGAGATCTGGAGGCCTCCCACAGCCGGGTCCCTGTCCTGCCCAGGCCCCCCGAGGGAGGACGATGGTCGGGCAGTGGCGAGCGGGGTGGGGCTGGCGCCGAGCCTGCCCTTGGATGCCCCGGGGAAGGGCGCCGGGGGATGGGATGCCCCTGGCCAGGTCTGAGGGACCGACCCAGCTCGGGGCTGTCGGGGGCAGAGAGAGAACCCCCCTCCGCCCTTTCCCTTCAGGTTCTTAGGGCTGGCCAAATCCTTCCCAAGACAGCTTGTCTGGAGAAAATCAGACCCAGCTGAAGAACATGTGTCCATGGGGGAAACCCGGGAAACTGAGTCTCCCCACACAATAGCAGAGATTCTCATCTTGCATCCTCTCCTGAGCTAATGACAAAGGTGGATGTCCCGGGTGGGCCTGTGGAATGGGAGTGGGGAGGAAGTCTATTGTCATGCAGAGGGACATGGAAAGACTTGTCTGAAGCTTATCCCCTGCACTGGGGTCAGGTCGGGAAGGGACGGCACAGAGGTGAGCAGGAACCAACCGGCCTCTCTGTGGTGAGGCGGGCCCCGAGGCAGGCATGGGGGTGATGGCTGGAAGTGGGATGGCGCGTGAGTTGGCACCAGCCAGCGGTGGAGGCAGAGACTCAGAGGTCAGGGATCACTCTCTCTGTCTCTGTCTCTCTCTCTCTCCCTCAGGGAGCTGAGGAGAGTAAGGTGGCGCCCCCTGCCCACCTCGCCTACCTCTCCATGGGCCCTTCTTTCTCTGGCCGCTCCGGGAGCCCTGCGGGCTTGGGTTCAACCCCCCACACACCGCACAGGCCAAGGGCGCATGCGCGACCACCGGGGCCTAGGGCTGGCCTGGGGGGGGGGGTCCTCAGTGAAGGCCCCGCCCTCCCTCCAGGCTCTGACCCAGCTGCAGCTCTTCCATCGCCGCCCTTCTGGACTCGGCTTCAGCTGTCTCCCTCCCCTCCCCCACTCCCACTCAGCTTGCAGGCCGCTTCCCTGCCTTGAAAGCATGGCTCTGGCCCTGAGGGCCACAGACCTACTGGGCTTCAAGCTCAAGGCTCTGCCTGGGCCTGCTGCTTCGGCCAGGGGCTCATTTTTTCCTGGAAAGACAAAACCATGGCCTCACCCCACGCCTGCACTTTGCCACGGCAGGCAGCCCAGATGTAGGAAAGGCTCTGTGGAGTCAGAAGTGCCGAGACAGGCCGATGGCACCAGAGGGTTTGGGGGTCAGGGCGCAACTGGGCTAGCCCCTCCTCCCGGGAGTCGGGGAGGCCCGGCCTTCCTAGTGCCCAGGCCACGGCTCCGGGGAGAAACCCGCCATGGAGGGCACGCGGGAGGCCCTCTGCCTGAGGTGGCAGGTGTCACGCCAGGGCCACTGCAAGCCTGGCTCGGCTTGCCTGCTTTCTCCAAAGGAGGCTGGCCGACCAGCCGAACCTGGCACCTGGGCCAGGCCCCTTCCAAGGGGACGAGTTCCAGAGGATAGTGCCCTGGGGGCGGCTGCCAAGTCTCCTGGGGCGTGTGCTGGGCCCCCGTCAGAGGAGGAAGCAGCCTGGTAAACGGTGTGCCAGGCCTGAGATCTGGAGGCCTCCCACAGCCGGGTCCCTGTCCTGCCCAGGCCCCCCGAGGGAGGACGATGGTCGGGCAGTGGCGAGCGGGGTGGGGCTGGCGCCGAGCCTGCCCTTGGATGCCCCGGGGAAGGGCGCCGGGGGATGGGATGCCCCTGGCCAGGTCTGAGGGACCGACCCAGCTCGGGGCTGTCGGGGGCAGAGAGAGAACCCCCCTCCGCCCTTTCCCTTCAGGTTCTTAGGGCTGGCCAAATCCTTCCCAAGACAGCTTGTCTGGAGAAAATCAGACCCAGCTGAAGAACATGTGTCCATGGGGGAAACCCGGGAAACTGAGTCTCCCCACACAATAGCAGAGATTCTCATCTTGCATCCTCTCCTGAGCTAATGACAAAGGTGGATGTCCCGGGTGGGCCTGTGGAATGGGAGAGGGGAGGAAGTCTATTGTCATGCAGAGGGACATGGAAAGACTTGTCTGAAGCTTATCCCCTGCACTGGGGTCAGGTCGGGAAGGGACGGCACAGAGGTGAGCAGGAACCAACCGGCCTCTCTGTGGTGAGGCGGGCCCCGAGGCAGGCGTGGGGGTGATGGCTGGAAGTGGGATGGCGCGTGAGTTGGCACCAGCCAGCGGTGGAGGCAGAGACTCAGAGGTCAGGGATCACTCTCTCTGTCTCTGTCTCTCTCTCTCTCCCTCAGGGAGCTGAGGAGAGTAAGGTGGCGCCCCCTGCCCACCTCGCCTACCTCTCCATGGGCCCTTCTTTCTCTGGCCGCTCCGGGAGCCCTGCGGGCTTGGGTTCAACCCCCCACACACCGCACAGGCCAAGGGCGCATGCGCGACCGCCGTTGCCTAGGGCTGGCCTCGGGGGGGGGGGTCCTCAGTGAAGGCCCCGCCCTCCCTCCAGGCTCTGACCCAGCTGCAGCTCTTCCATCGCCGCCCTTCTGGACTCGGCTTCAGCTGTCTCCCTCCCCTCCCCCACTCCCACTCAGCTTGCAGGCCGCTTCCCTGCCTTGAAAGCATGGCTCTGGCCCTGAGGGCCACAGACCTACTGGGCTTCAAGCTCAAGGCTCTGCCTGGGCCTGCTGCTTCGGCCAGGGGCTCATTTTTTCCTGGAAAGACAAAACCATGGCCTCACCCCACGCCTGCACTTTGCCACGGCAGGCAGCCCAGATGTAGGAAAGGCTCTGTGGAGTCAGAAGTGCCGAGACAGGCCGATGGCACCAGAGGGTTTGGGGGTCAGGGCGCAACTGGGCTAGCCCCTCCTCCCGGGAGTCGGGGAGGCCCGGCCTTCCTAGTGCCCAGGCCACGGCTCCGGGGAGAAACCCGCCATGGAGGGCACGCGGGAGGCCCTCTGCCTGAGGTGGCAGGTGTCACGCCAGGGCCACTGCAAGCCTGGCTCGGCTTGCCTGCTTTCTCCAAAGGAGGCTGGCCGACCAGCCGAACCTGGCACCTGGGCCAGGCCCCTTCCAAGGGGACGAGTTCCAGAGGATAGAGCCCTGGGGGCGGCTGCCAAGTCTCCTGGGGCGTGTGCTGGGCCCCCGTCAGAGGAGGAAGCAGCCTGGTAAACGGTGTGCCAGGCCTGAGATCTGGAGGCCTCCCACAGCCGGGTCCCTGTCCTGCCCAGGCCCCCCGAGGGAGGACGATGGTCGGGCAGTGGCGAGCGGGGTGGGGCTGGCGCCGAGCCTGCCCTTGGATGCCCCGGGGAAGGGCGCCGGGGGATGGGATGCCCCTGGCCAGGTCTGAGGGACCGACCCAGCTCGGGGCTGTCGGGGGCAGAGAGAGAACCCCCCTCCGCCCTTTCCCTTCAGGTTCTTAGGGCTGGCCAAATCCTTCCCAAGACAGCTTGTCTGGAGAAAATCAGACCCAGCTGAAGAACATGTGTCCATGGGGGAAACCCGGGAAACTGAGTCTCCCCACACAATAGCAGAGATTCTCATCTTGCATCCTCTCCTGAGCTAATGACAAAGGTGGATGTCCCGGGTGGGCCTGTGGAATGGGAGAGGGGAGGAAGTCTATTGTCATGCAGAGGGACATGGAAAGACTTGTCTGAAGCTTATCCCCTGCACTGGGGTCAGGTCGGGAAGGGACGGCACAGAGGTGAGCAGGAACCAACCGGCCTCTCTGTGGTGAGGCGGGCCCCGAGGCAGGCGTGGGGGTGATGGCTGGAAGTGGGATGGCGCGTGAGTTGGCACCAGCCAGCGGTGGAGGCAGAGACTCAGAGGTCAGGGATCACTCTCTCTGTCTCTGTCTCTCTCTCTCTCCCTCAGGGAGCTGAGGAGAGTAAGGTGGCGCCCCCTGCCCACCTCGCCTACCTCTCCATGGGCCCTTCTTTCTCTGGCCGCTCCGGGAGCCCTGCGGGCTTGGGTTCAACCCCCCACACACCGCACAGGCCAAGGGCGCATGCGCGACCGCCGTTGCCTAGGGCTGGCCTCGGGGGGGGGGGGGTCCTCAGTGAAGGCCCCGCCCTCCCTCCAGGCTCTGACCCAGCTGCAGCTCTTCCATCGCCGCCCTTCTGGACTCGGCTTCAGCTGTCTCCCTCCCCTCCCCCACTCCCACTCAGCTTGCAGGCCGCTTCCCTGCCTTGAAAGCATGGCTCTGGCCCTGAGGGCCACAGACCTACTGGGCTTCAAGCTCAAGGCTCTGCCTGGGCCTGCTGCTTCGGCCAGGGGCTCATTTTTTCCTGGAAAGACAAAACCATGGCCTCACCCCACGCCTGCACTTTGCCACGGCAGGCAGCCCAGATGTAGGAAAGGCTCTGTGGAGTCAGAAGTGCCGAGACAGGCCGATGGCACCAGAGGGTTTGGGGGTCAGGGCGCAACTGGGCTAGCCCCTCCTCCCGGGAGTCGGGGAGGCCCGGCCTTCCTAGTGCCCAGGCCACGGCTCCGGGGAGAAACCCGCCATGGAGGGCACGCGGGAGGCCCTCTGCCTGAGGTGGCAGGTGTCACGCCAGGGCCACTGCAAGCCTGGCTCGGCTTGCCTGCTTTCTCCAAAGGAGGCTGGCCGACCAGCCGAACCTGGCACCTGGGCCAGGCCCCTTCCAAGGGGACGAGTTCCAGAGGATAGAGCCCTGGGGGCGGCTGCCAAGTCTCCTGGGGCGTGTGCTGGGCCCCCGTCAGAGGAGGAAGCAGCCTGGTAAACGGTGTGCCAGGCCTGAGATCTGGAGGCCTCCCACAGCCGGGTCCCTGTCCTGCCCAGGCCCCCCGAGGGAGGACGATGGTCGGGCAGTGGCGAGCGGGGTGGGGCTGGCGCCGAGCCTGCCCTTGGATGCCCCGGGGAAGGGCGCCGGGGGATGGGATGCCCCTGGCCAGGTCTGAGGGACCGACCCAGCTCGGGGCTGTCGGGGGCAGAGAGAGAACCCCCCTCCGCCCTTTCCCTTCAGGTTCTTAGGGCTGGCCAAATCCTTCCCAAGACAGCTTGTCTGGAGAAAATCAGACCCAGCTGAAGAACATGTGTCCATGGGGGAAACCCGGGAAACTGAGTCTCCCCACACAATAGCAGAGATTCTCATCTTGCATCCTCTCCTGAGCTAATGACAAAGGTGGATGTCCCGGGTGGGCCTGTGGAATGGGAGAGGGGAGGAAGTCTATTGTCATGCAGAGGGACATGGAAAGACTTGTCTGAAGCTTATCCCCTGCACTGGGGTCAGGTCGGGAAGGGACGGCACAGAGGTGAGCAGGAACCAACCGGCCTCTCTGTGGTGAGGCGGGCCCCGAGGCAGGCGTGGGGGTGATGGCTGGAAGTGGGATGGCGCGTGAGTTGGCACCAGCCAGCGGTGGAGGCAGAGACTCAGAGGTCAGGGATCACTCTCTCTGTCTCTGTCTCTCTCTCTCTCCCTCAGGGAGCTGAGGAGAGTAAGGTGGCGCCCCCTGCCCACCTCGCCTACCTCTCCATGGGCCCTTCTTTCTCTGGCCGCTCCGGGAGCCCTGCGGGCTTGGGTTCAACCCCCCACACACCGCACAGGCCAAGGGCGCATGCGCGACCGCCGTTGCCTAGGGCTGGCCTCGGGGGGGGGGGGGTCCTCAGTGAAGGCCCCGCCCTCCCTCCAGGCTCTGACCCAGCTGCAGCTCTTCCATCGCCGCCCTTCTGGACTCGGCTTCAGCTGTCTCCCTCCCCTCCCCCACTCCCACTCAGCTTGCAGGCCGCTTCCCTGCCTTGAAAGCATGGCTCTGGCCCTGAGGGCCACAGACCTACTGGGCTTCAAGCTCAAGGCTCTGCCTGGGCCTGCTGCTTCGGCCAGGGGCTCATTTTTTCCTGGAAAGACAAAACCATGGCCTCACCCCACGCCTGCACTTTGCCACGGCAGGCAGCCCAGATGTAGGAAAGGCTCTGTGGAGTCAGAAGTGCCGAGACAGGCCGATGGCACCAGAGGGTTTGGGGGTCAGGGCGCAACTGGGCTAGCCCCTCCTCCCGGGAGTCGGGGAGGCCCGGCCTTCCTAGTGCCCAGGCCACGGCTCCGGGGAGAAACCCGCCATGGAGGGCACGCGGGAGGCCCTCTGCCTGAGGTGGCAGGTGTCACGCCAGGGCCACTGCAAGCCTGGCTCGGCTTGCCTGCTTTCTCCAAAGGAGGCTGGCCGACCAGCCGAACCTGGCACCTGGGCCAGGCCCCTTCCACGGGGACGAGTTCCAGAGGATAGAGCCCTGGGGGCGGCTGCCAAGTCTCCTGGGGCGTGTGCTGGGCCCCCGTCAGAGGAGGAAGCAGCCTGGTAAACGGTGTGCCAGGCCTGAGATCTGGAGGCCTCCCACAGCCGGGTCCCTGTCCTGCCCAGGCCCCCCGAGGGAGGACGATGGTCGGGCAGTGGCGAGCGGGGTGGGGCTGGCGCCGAGCCTGCCCTTGGATGCCCCGGGGAAGGGCGCCGGGGGATGGGATGCCCCTGGCCAGGTCTGAGGGACCGACCCAGCTCGGGGCTGTCGGGGGCAGAGAGAGAACCCCCCTCCGCCCTTTCCCTTCAGGTTCTTAGGGCTGGCCAAATCCTTCCCAAGACAGCTTGTCTGGAGAAAATCAGACCCAGCTGAAGAACATGTGTCCATGGGGGAAACCCGGGAAACTGAGTCTCCCCACACAATAGCAGAGATTCTCATCTTGCATCCTCTCCTGAGCTAATGACAAAGGTGGATGTCCCGGGTGGGCCTGTGGAATGGGAGAGGGGAGGAAGTCTATTGTCATGCAGAGGGACATGGAAAGACTTGTCTGAAGCTTATCCCCTGCACTGGGGTCAGGTCGGGAAGGGACGGCACAGAGGTGAGCAGGAACCAACCGGCCTCTCTGTGGTGAGGCGGGCCCCGAGGCAGGCGTGGGGGGTGATGGCTGGAAGTGGGATGGCGCGTGAGTTGGCACCAGCCAGCGGTGGAGGCAGAGACTCAGAGGTCAGGGATCACTCTCTCTGTCTCTGTCTCTCTCTCTCTCCCTCAGGGAGCTGAGGAGAGTAAGGTGGCGCCCCCTGCCCACCTCGCCTACCTCTCCATGGGCCCTTCTTTCTCTGGCCGCTCCGGGAGCCCTGCGGGCTTGGGTTCAACCCCCCACACACCGCACAGGCCAAGGGCGCATGCGCGACCGCCGGGGCCTAGGGCTGGCCTCGGGGGGGGGGGGGTCCTCAGTGAAGGCCCCGCCCTCCCTCCAGGCTCTGACCCAGCTGCAGCTCTTCCATCGCCGCCCTTCTGGACTCGGCTTCAGCTGTCTCCCTCCCCTCCCCCACTCCCACTCAGCTTGCAGGCCGCTTCCCTGCCTTGAAAGCATGGCTCTGGCCCTGAGGGCCACAGACCTACTGGGCTTCAAGCTCAAGGCTCTGCCTGGGCCTGCTGCTTCGGCCAGGGGCTCATTTTTTCCTGGAAAGACAAAACCATGGCCTCACCCCACGCCTGCACTTTGCCACGGCAGGCAGCCCAGATGTAGGAAAGGCTCTGTGGAGTCAGAAGTGCCGAGACAGGCCGATGGCACCAGAGGGTTTGGGGGTCAGGGCGCAACTGGGCTAGCCCCTCCTCCCGGGAGTCGGGGAGGCCCGGCCTTCCTAGTGCCCAGGCCACGGCTCCGGGGAGAAACCCGCCATGGAGGGCACGCGGGAGGCCCTCTGCCTGAGGTGGCAGGTGTCACGCCAGGGCCACTGCAAGCCTGGCTCGGCTTGCCTGCTTTCTCCAAAGGAGGCTGGCCGACCAGCCGAACCTGGCACCTGGGCCAGGCCCCTTCCAAGGGGACGAGTTCCAGAGGATAGAGCCCTGGGGGCGGCTGCCAAGTCTCCTGGGGCGTGTGCTGGGCCCCCGTCAGAGGAGGAAGCAGCCTGGTAAACGGTGTGCCAGGCCTGAGATCTGGAGGCCTCCCACAGCCGGGTCCCTGTCCTGCCCAGGCCCCCCGAGGGAGGACGATGGTCGGGCAGTGGCGAGCGGGGTGGGGCTGGCGCCGAGCCTGCCCTTGGATGCCCCGGGGAAGGGCGCCGGGGGATGGGATGCCCCTGGCCAGGTCTGAGGGACCGACCCAGCTCGGGGCTGTCGGGGGCAGAGAGAGAACCCCCCTCCGCCCTTTCCCTTCAGGTTCTTAGGGCTGGCCAAATCCTTCCCAAGACAGCTTGTCTGGAGAAAATCAGACCCAGCTGAAGAACATGTGTCCATGGGGGAAACCCGGGAAACTGAGTCTCCCCACACAATAGCAGAGATTCTCATCTTGCATCCTCTCCTGAGCTAATGACAAAGGTGGATGTCCCGGGTGGGCCTGTGGAATGGGAGAGGGGAGGAAGTCTATTGTCATGCAGAGGGACATGGAAAGACTTGTCTGAAGCTTATCCCCTGCACTGGGGTCAGGTCGGGAAGGGACGGCACAGAGGTGAGCAGGAACCAACCGGCCTCTCTGTGGTGAGGCGGGCCCCGAGGCAGGCGTGGGGGTGATGGCTGGAAGTGGGATGGCGCGTGAGTTGGCACCAGCCAGCGGTGGAGGCAGAGACTCAGAGGTCAGGGATCACTCTCTCTGTCTCTGTCTCTCTCTCTCTCCCTCAGGGAGCTGAGGAGAGTAAGGTGGCGCCCCCTGCCCACCTCGCCTACCTCTCCATGGGCCCTTCTTTCTCTGGCCGCTCCGGGAGCCCTGCGGGCTTGGGTTCAACCCCCCACACACCGCACAGGCCAAGGGCGCATGCGCGACCGCCGGGGCCTAGGGCTGGCCTCGGGGGGGGGGGGGTCCTCAGTGAAGGCCCCGCCCTCCCTCCAGGCTCTGACCCAGCTGCAGCTCTTCCATCGCCGCCCTTCTGGACTCGGCTTCAGCTGTCTCCCTCCCCTCCCCCACTCCCACTCAGCTTGCAGGCCGCTTCCCTGCCTTGAAAGCATGGCTCTGGCCCTGAGGGCCACAGACCTACTGGGCTTCAAGCTCAAGGCTCTGCCTGGGCCTGCTGCTTCGGCCAGGGGCTCATTTTTTCCTGGAAAGACAAAACCATGGCCTCACCCCACGCCTGCACTTTGCCACGGCAGGCAGCCCAGATGTAGGAAAGGCTCTGTGGAGTCAGAAGTGCCGAGACAGGCCGATGGCACCAGAGGGTTTGGGGGTCAGGGCGCAACTGGGCTAGCCCCTCCTCCCGGGAGTCGGGGAGGCCCGGCCTTCCTAGTGCCCAGGCCACGGCTCCGGGGAGAAACCCGCCATGGAGGGCACGCGGGAGGCCCTCTGCCTGAGGTGGCAGGTGTCACGCCAGGGCCACTGCAAGCCTGGCTCGGCTTGCCTGCTTTCTCCAAAGGAGGCTGGCCGACCAGCCGAACCTGGCACCTGGGCCAGGCCCCTTCCAAGGGGACGAGTTCCAGAGGATAGAGCCCTGGGGGCGGCTGCCAAGTCTCCTGGGGCGTGTGCTGGGCCCCCGTCAGAGGAGGAAGCAGCCTGGTAAACGGTGTGCCAGGCCTGAGATCTGGAGGCCTCCCACAGCCGGGTCCCTGTCCTGCCCAGGCCCCCCGAGGGAGGACGATGGTCGGGCAGTGGCGAGCGGGGTGGGGCTGGCGCCGAGCCTGCCCTTGGATGCCCCGGGGAAGGGCGCCGGGGGATGGGATGCCCCTGGCCAGGTCTGAGGGACCGACCCAGCTCGGGGCTGTCGGGGGCAGAGAGAGAACCCCCCTCCGCCCTTTCCCTTCAGGTTCTTAGGGCTGGCCAAATCCTTCCCAAGACAGCTTGTCTGGAGAAAATCAGACCCAGCTGAAGAACATGTGTCCATGGGGGAAACCCGGGAAACTGAGTCTCCCCACACAATAGCAGAGATTCTCATCTTGCATCCTCTCCTGAGCTAATGACAAAGGTGGATGTCCCGGGTGGGCCTGTGGAATGGGAGAGGGGAGGAAGTCTATTGTCATGCAGAGGGACATGGAAAGACTTGTCTGAAGCTTATCCCCTGCACTGGGGTCAGGTCGGGAAGGGACGGCACAGAGGTGAGCAGGAACCAACCGGCCTCTCTGTGGTGAGGCGGGCCCCGAGGCAGGCGTGGGGGTGATGGCTGGAAGTGGGATGGCGCGTGAGTTGGCACCAGCCAGCGGTGGAGGCAGAGACTCAGAGGTCAGGGATCACTCTCTCTGTCTCTGTCTCTCTCTCTCTCCCTCAGGGAGCTGAGGAGAGTAAGGTGGCGCCCCCTGCCCACCTCGCCTACCTCTCCATGGGCCCTTCTTTCTCTGGCCGCTCCGGGAGCCCTGCGGGCTTGGGTTCAACCCCCCACACACCGCACAGGCCAAGGGCGCATGCGCGACCGCCGGGGCCTAGGGCTGGCCTGGGGGGGGGGGTCCTCAGTGAAGGCCCCGCCCTCCCTCCAGGCTCTGACCCAGCTGCAGCTCTTCCATCGCCGCCCTTCTGGACTCGGCTTCAGCTGTCTCCCTCCCCTCCCCCACTCCCACTCAGCTTGCAGGCCGCTTCCCTGCCTTGAAAGCATGGCTCTGGCCCTGAGGGCCACAGACCTACTGGGCTTCAAGCTCAAGGCTCTGCCTGGGCCTGCTGCTTCGGCCAGGGGCTCATTTTTTCCTGGAAAGACAAAACCATGGCCTCACCCCACGCCTGCACTTTGCCACGGCAGGCAGCCCAGATGTAGGAAAGGCTCTGTGGAGTCAGAAGTGCCGAGACAGGCCGATGGCACCAGAGGGTTTGGGGGTCAGGGCGCAACTGGGCTAGCCCCTCCTCCCGGGAGTCGGGGAGGCCCGGCCTTCCTAGTGCCCAGGCCACGGCTCCGGGGAGAAACCCGCCATGGAGGGCACGCGGGAGGCCCTCTGCCTGAGGTGGCAGGTGTCACGCCAGGGCCACTGCAAGCCTGGCTCGGCTTGCCTGCTTTCTCCAAAGGAGGCTGGCCGACCAGCCGAACCTGGCACCTGGGCCAGGCCCCTTCCAAGGGGACGAGTTCCAGAGGATAGAGCCCTGGGGGCGGCTGCCAAGTCTCCTGGGGCGTGTGCTGGGCCCCCGTCAGAGGAGGAAGCAGCCTGGTAAACGGTGTGCCAGGCCTGAGATCTGGAGGCCTCCCACAGCCGGGTCCCTGTCCTGCCCAGGCCCCCCGAGGGAGGACGATGGTCGGGCAGTGGCGAGCGGGGTGGGGCTGGCGCCGAGCCTGCCCTTGGATGCCCCGGGGAAGGGCGCCGGGGGATGGGATGCCCCTGGCCAGGTCTGAGGGACCGACCCAGCTCGGGGCTGTCGGGGGCAGAGAGAGAACCCCCCTCCGCCCTTTCCCTTCAGGTTCTTAGGGCTGGCCAAATCCTTCCCAAGACAGCTTGTCTGGAGAAAATCAGACCCAGCTGAAGAACATGTGTCCATGGGGGAAACCCGGGAAACTGAGTCTCCCCACACAATAGCAGAGATTCTCATCTTGCATCCTCTCCTGAGCTAATGACAAAGGTGGATGTCCCGGGTGGGCCTGTGGAATGGGAGAGGGGAGGAAGTCTATTGTCATGCAGAGGGACATGGAAAGACTTGTCTGAAGCTTATCCCCTGCACTGGGGTCAGGTCGGGAAGGGACGGCACAGAGGTGAGCAGGAACCAACCGGCCTCTCTGTGGTGAGGCGGGCCCCGAGGCAGGCGTGGGGGTGATGGCTGGAAGTGGGATGGCGCGTGAGTTGGCACCAGCCAGCGGTGGAGGCAGAGACTCAGAGGTCAGGGATCACTCTCTCTGTCTCTGTCTCTCTCTCTCTCCCTCAGGGAGCTGAGGAGAGTAAGGTGGCGCCCCCTGCCCACCTCGCCTACCTCTCCATGGGCCCTTCTTTCTCTGGCCGCTCCGGGAGCCCTGCGGGCTTGGGTTCAACCCCCCACACACCGCACAGGCCAAGGGCGCATGCGCGACCGCCGGGGCCTAGGGCTGGCCTCGGGGGGGGGGGGTCCTCAGTGAAGGCCCCGCCCTCCCTCCAGGCTCTGACCCAGCTGCAGCTCTTCCATCGCCGCCCTTCTGGACTCGGCTTCAGCTGTCTCCCTCCCCTCCCCCACTCCCACTCAGCTTGCAGGCCGCTTCCCTGCCTTGAAAGCATGGCTCTGGCCCTGAGGGCCACAGACCTACTGGGCTTCAAGCTCAAGGCTCTGCCTGGGCCTGCTGCTTCGGCCAGGGGCTCATTTTTTCCTGGAAAGACAAAACCATGGCCTCACCCCACGCCTGCAATTTGCCACGGCAGGCAGCCCAGATGTAGGAAAGGCTCTGTGGAGTCAGAAGTGCCGAGACAGGCCGATGGCACCAGAGGGTTTGGGGGTCAGGGCGCAACTGGGCTAGCCCCTCCTCCCGGGAGTCGGGGAGGCCCGGCCTTCCTAGTGCCCAGGCCACGGCTCCGGGGAGAAACCCGCCATGGAGGGCACGCGGGAGGCCCTCTGCCTGAGGTGGCAGGTGTCACGCCAGGGCCACTGCAAGCCTGGCTCGGCTTGCCTGCTTTCTCCAAAGGAGGCTGGCCGACCAGCCGAACCTGGCACCTGGGCCAGGCCCCTTCCAAGGGGACGAGTTCCAGAGGATAGAGCCCTGGGGGCGGCTGCCAAGTCTCCTGGGGCGTGTGCTGGGCCCCCGTCAGAGGAGGAAGCAGCCTGGTAAACGGTGTGCCAGGCCTGAGATCTGGAGGCCTCCCACAGCCGGGTCCCTGTCCTGCCCAGGCCCCCCGAGGGAGGACGATGGTCGGGCAGTGGCGAGCGGGGTGGGGCTGGCGCCGAGCCTGCCCTTGGATGCCCCGGGGAAGGGCGCCGGGGGATGGGATGCCCCTGGCCAGGTCTGAGGGACCGACCCAGCTCGGGGCTGTCGGGGGCAGAGAGAGAACCCCCCTCCGCCCTTTCCCTTCAGGTTCTTAGGGCTGGCCAAATCCTTCCCAAGACAGCTTGTCTGGAGAAAATCAGACCCAGCTGAAGAACATGTGTCCATGGGGGAAACCCGGGAAACTGAGTCTCCCCACACAATAGCAGAGATTCTCATCTTGCATCCTCTCCTGAGCTAATGACAAAGGTGGATGTCCCGGGTGGGCCTGTGGAATGGGAGAGGGGAGGAAGTCTATTGTCATGCAGAGGGACATGGAAAGACTTGTCTGAAGCTTATCCCCTGCACTGGGGTCAGGTCGGGAAGGGACGGCACAGAGGTGAGCAGGAACCAACCGGCCTCTCTGTGGTGAGGCGGGCCCCGAGGCAGGCGTGGGGGTGATGGCTGGAAGTGGGATGGCGCGTGAGTTGGCACCAGCCAGCGGTGGAGGCAGAGACTCAGAGGTCAGGGATCACTCTCTCTGTCTCTGTCTCTCTCTCTCTCCCTCAGGGAGCTGAGGAGAGTAAGGTGGCGCCCCCTGCCCACCTCGCCTACCTCTCCATGGGCCCTTCTTTCTCTGGCCGCTCCGGGAGCCCTGCGGGCTTGGGTTCAACCCCCCACACACCGCACAGGCCAAGGGCGCATGCGCGACCGCCGTTGCCTAGGGCTGGCCTCGGGGGGGGGGGTCCTCAGTGAAGGCCCCGCCCTCCCTCCAGGCTCTGACCCAGCTGCAGCTCTTCCATCGCCGCCCTTCTGGACTCGGCTTCAGCTGTCTCCCTCCCCTCCCCCACTCCCACTCAGCTTGCAGGCCGCTTCCCTGCCTTGAAAGCATGGCTCTGGCCCTGAGGGCCACAGACCTACTGGGCTTCAAGCTCAAGGCTCTGCCTGGGCCTGCTGCTTCGGCCAGGGGCTCATTTTTTCCTGGAAAGACAAAACCATGGCCTCACCCCACGCCTGCACTTTGCCACGGCAGGCAGCCCAGATGTAGGAAAGGCTCTGTGGAGTCAGAAGTGCCGAGACAGGCCGATGGCACCAGAGGGTTTGGGGGTCAGGGCGCAACTGGGCTAGCCCCTCCTCCCGGGAGTCGGGGAGGCCCGGCCTTCCTAGTGCCCAGGCCACGGCTCCGGGGAGAAACCCGCCATGGAGGGCACGCGGGAGGCCCTCTGCCTGAGGTGGCAGGTGTCACGCCAGGGCCACTGCAAGCCTGGCTCGGCTTGCCTGCTTTCTCCAAAGGAGGCTGGCCGACCAGCCGAACCTGGCACCTGGGCCAGGCCCCTTCCAAGGGGACGAGTTCCAGAGGATAGAGCCCTGGGGGCGGCTGCCAAGTCTCCTGGGGCGTGTGCTGGGCCCCCGTCAGAGGAGGAAGCAGCCTGGTAAACGGTGTGCCAGGCCTGAGATCTGGAGGCCTCCCACAGCCGGGTCCCTGTCCTGCCCAGGCCCCCCGAGGGAGGACGATGGTCGGGCAGTGGCGAGCGGGGTGGGGCTGGCGCCGAGCCTGCCCTTGGATGCCCCGGGGAAGGGCGCCGGGGGATGGGATGCCCCTGGCCAGGTCTGAGGGACCGACCCAGCTCGGGGCTGTCGGGGGCAGAGAGAGAACCCCCCTCCGCCCTTTCCCTTCAGGTTCTTAGGGCTGGCCAAATCCTTCCCAAGACAGCTTGTCTGGAGAAAATCAGACCCAGCTGAAGAACATGTGTCCATGGGGGAAACCCGGGAAACTGAGTCTCCCCACACAATAGCAGAGATTCTCATCTTGCATCCTCTCCTGAGCTAATGACAAAGGTGGATGTCCCGGGTGGGCCTGTGGAATGGGAGAGGGGAGGAAGTCTATTGTCATGCAGAGGGACATGGAAAGACTTGTCTGAAGCTTATCCCCTGCACTGGGGTCAGGTCGGGAAGGGACGGCACAGAGGTGAGCAGGAACCAACCGGCCTCTCTGTGGTGAGGCGGGCCCCGAGGCAGGCGTGGGGGTGATGGCTGGAAGTGGGATGGCGCGTGAGTTGGCACCAGCCAGCGGTGGAGGCAGAGACTCAGAGGTCAGGGATCACTCTCTCTGTCTCTGTCTCTCTCTCTCTCCCTCAGGGAGCTGAGGAGAGTAAGGTGGCGCCCCCTGCCCACCTCGCCTACCTCTCCATGGGCCCTTCTTTCTCTGGCCGCTCCGGGAGCCCTGCGGGCTTGGGTTCAACCCCCCACACACCGCACAGGCCAAGGGCGCATGCGCGACCGCCGGGGCCTAGGGCTGGCCTCGGGGGGGGGGGGGTCCTCAGTGAAGGCCCCGCCCTCCCTCCAGGCTCTGACCCAGCTGCAGCTCTTCCATCGCCGCCCTTCTGGACTCGGCTTCAGCTGTCTCCCTCCCCTCCCCCACTCCCACTCAGCTTGCAGGCCGCTTCCCTGCCTTGAAAGCATGGCTCTGGCCCTGAGGGCCACAGACCTACTGGGCTTCAAGCTCAAGGCTCTGCCTGGGCCTGCTGCTTCGGCCAGGGGCTCATTTTTTCCTGGAAAGACAAAACCATGGCCTCACCCCACGCCTGCACTTTGCCACGGCAGGCAGCCCAGATGTAGGAAAGGCTCTGTGGAGTCAGAAGTGCCGAGACAGGCCGATGGCACCAGAGGGTTTGGGGGTCAGGGCGCAACTGGGCTAGCCCCTCCTCCCGGGAGTCGGGGAGGCCCGGCCTTCCTAGTGCCCAGGCCACGGCTCCGGGGAGAAACCCGCCATGGAGGGCACGCGGGAGGCCCTCTGCCTGAGGTGGCAGGTGTCACGCCAGGGCCACTGCAAGCCTGGCTCGGCTTGCCTGCTTTCTCCAAAGGAGGCTGGCCGACCAGCCGAACCTGGCACCTGGGCCAGGCCCCTTCCAAGGGGACGAGTTCCAGAGGATAGAGCCCTGGGGGCGGCTGCCAAGTCTCCTGGGGCGTGTGCTGGGCCCCCGTCAGAGGAGGAAGCAGCCTGGTAAACGGTGTGCCAGGCCTGACATCTGGAGGCCTCCCACAGCCGGGTCCCTGTCCTGCCCAGGCCCCCCGAGGGAGGACGATGGTCGGGCAGTGGCGAGCGGGGTGGGGCTGGCGCCGAGCCTGCCCTTGGATGCCCCGGGGAAGGGCGCCGGGGGATGGGATGCCCCTGGCCAGGTCTGAGGGACCGACCCAGCTCGGGGCTGTCGGGGGCAGAGAGAGAACCCCCCTCCGCCCTTTCCCTTCAGGTTCTTAGGGCTGGCCAAATCCTTCCCAAGACAGCTTGTCTGGAGAAAATCAGACCCAGCTGAAGAACATGTGTCCATGGGGGAAACCCGGGAAACTGAGTCTCCCCACACAATAGCAGAGATTCTCATCTTGCATCCTCTCCTGAGCTAATGACAAAGGTGGATGTCCCGGGTGGGCCTGTGGAATGGGAGAGGGGAGGAAGTCTATTGTCATGCAGAGGGACATGGAAAGACTTGTCTGAAGCTTATCCCCTGCACTGGGGTCAGGTCGGGAAGGGACGGCACAGAGGTGAGCAGGAACCAACCGGCCTCTCTGTGGTGAGGCGGGCCCCGAGGCAGGCGTGGGGGTGATGGCTGGAAGTGGGATGGCGCGTGAGTTGGCACCAGCCAGCGGTGGAGGCAGAGACTCAGAGGTCAGGGATCACTCTCTCTGTCTCTGTCTCTCTCTCTCTCCCTCAGGGAGCTGAGGAGAGTAAGGTGGCGCCCCCTGCCCACCTCGCCTACCTCTCCATGGGCCCTTCTTTCTCTGGCCGCTCCGGGAGCCCTGCGGGCTTGGGTTCAACCCCCCACACACCGCACAGGCCAAGGGCGCATGCGCGACCGCCGTTGCCTAGGGCTGGCCTCGGGGGGGGGGGGGTCCTCAGTGAAGGCCCCGCCCTCCCTCCAGGCTCTGACCCAGCTGCAGCTCTTCCATCGCCGCCCTTCTGGACTCGGCTTCAGCTGTCTCCCTCCCCTCCCCCACTCCCACTCAGCTTGCAGGCCGCTTCCCTGCCTTGAAAGCATGGCTCTGGCCCTGAGGGCCACAGACCTACTGGGCTTCAAGCTCAAGGCTCTGCCTGGGCCTGCTGCTTCGGCCAGGGGCTCATTTTTTCCTGGAAAGACAAAACCATGGCCTCACCCCACGCCTGCACTTTGCCACGGCAGGCAGCCCAGATGTAGGAAAGGCTCTGTGGAGTCAGAAGTGCCGAGACAGGCCGATGGCACCAGAGGGTTTGGGGGTCAGGGCGCAACTGGGCTAGCCCCTCCTCCCGGGAGTCGGGGAGGCCCGGCCTTCCTAGTGCCCAGGCCACGGCTCCGGGGAGAAACCCGCCATGGAGGGCACGCGGGAGGCCCTCTGCCTGAGGTGGCAGGTGTCACGCCAGGGCCACTGCAAGCCTGGCTCGGCTTGCCTGCTTTCTCCAAAGGAGGCTGGCCGACCAGCCGAACCTGGCACCTGGGCCAGGCCCCTTCCAAGGGGACGAGTTCCAGAGGATAGAGCCCTGGGGGCGGCTGCCAAGTCTCCTGGGGCGTGTGCTGGGCCCCCGTCAGAGGAGGAAGCAGCCTGGTAAACGGTGTGCCAGGCCTGAGATCTGGAGGCCTCCCACAGCCGGGTCCCTGTCCTGCCCAGGCCCCCCGAGGGAGGACGATGGTCGGGCAGTGGCGAGCGGGGTGGGGCTGGCGCCGAGCCTGCCCTTGGATGCCCCGGGGAAGGGCGCCGGGGGATGGGATGCCCCTGGCCAGGTCTGAGGGACCGACCCAGCTCGGGGCTGTCGGGGGCAGAGAGAGAACCCCCCTCCGCCCTTTCCCTTCAGGTTCTTAGGGCTGGCCAAATCCTTCCCAAGACAGCTTGTCTTGAGAAAATCAGACCCAGCTGAAGAACATGTGTCCATGGGGGAAACCCGGGAAACTGAGTCTCCCCACACAATAGCAGAGATTCTCATCTTGCATCCTCTCCTGAGCTAATGACAAAGGTGGATGTCCCGGGTGGGCCTGTGGAATGGGAGAGGGGAGGAAGTCTATTGTCATGCAGAGGGACATGGAAAGACTTGTCTGAAGCTTATCCCCTGCACTGGGGTCAGGTCGGGAAGGGACGGCACAGAGGTGAGCAGGAACCAACCGGCCTCTCTGTGGTGAGGCGGGCCCCGAGGCAGGCGTGGGGGTGATGGCTGGAAGTGGGATGGCGCGTGAGTTGGCACCAGCCAGCGGTGGAGGCAGAGACTCAGAGGTCAGGGATCACTCTCTCTGTCTCTGTCACTCTCTCTCTCCCTCAGGGAGCTGAGGAGAGTAAGGTGGCGCCCCCTGCCCACCTCGCCTACCTCTCCATGGGCCCTTCTTTCTCTGGCCGCTCCGGGAGCCCTGCGGGCTTGGGTTCAACCCCCCACACACCGCACAGGCCAAGGGCGCATGCGCGACCGCCGGGGCCTAGGGCTGGCCTCGGGGGGGGGGGGTCCTCAGTGAAGGCCCCGCCCTCCCTCCAGGCTCTGACCCAGCTGCAGCTCTTCCATCGCCGCCCTTCTGGACTCGGCTTCAGCTGTCTCCCTCCCCCTCCCCCACTCCCACTCAGCTTGCAGGCCGCTTCCCCTGCCTTGAAAGCATGGCTCTGGCCCTGAGGGCCACAGACCTACTGGGCTTCAAGCTCAAGGCTCTGCCTGGGCCTGCTGCTTCGGCCAGGGGCTCATTTTTTCCTGGAAAGACAAAACCATGGCCTCACCCCACGCCTGCACTTTGCCACGGCAGGCAGCCCAGATGTAGGAAAGGCTCTGTGGAGTCAGAAGTGCCGAGACAGGCCGATGGCACCAGAGGGTTTGGGGGTCAGGGCGCAACTGGGCTAGCCCCTCCTCCCGGGAGTCGGGGAGGCCCGGCCTTCCTAGTGCCCAGGCCACGGCTCCGGGGAGAAACCCGCCATGGAGGGCACGCGGGAGGCCCTCTGCCTGAGGTGGCAGGTGTCACGCCAGGGCCACTGCAAGCCTGGCTCGGCTTGCCTGCTTTCTCCAAAGGAGGCTGGCCGACCAGCCGAACCTGGCACCTGGGCCAGGCCCCTTCCAAGGGGACGAGTTCCAGAGGATAGAGCCCTGGGGGCGGCTGCCAAGTCTCCTGGGGCGTGTGCTGGGCCCCCGTCAGAGGAGGAAGCAGCCTGGTAAACGGTGTGCCAGGCCTGAGATCTGGAGGCCTCCCACAGCCGGGTCCCTGTCCTGCCCAGGCCCCCCGAGGGAGGACGATGGTCGGGCAGTGGCGAGCGGGGTGGGGCTGGCGCCGAGCCTGCCCTTGGATGCCCCGGGGAAGGGCGCCGGGGGATGGGATGCCCCTGGCCAGGTCTGAGGGACCGACCCAGCTCGGGGCTGTCGGGGGCAGAGAGAGAACCCCCCTCCGCCCTTTCCCTTCAGGTTCTTAGGGCTGGCCAAATCCTTCCCAAGACAGCTTGTCTGGAGAAAATCAGACCCAGCTGAAGAACATGTGTCCATGGGGGAAACCCGGGAAACTGAGTCTCCCCACACAATAGCAGAGATTCTCATCTTGCATCCTCTCCTGAGCTAATGACAAAGGTGGATGTCCCGGGTGGGCTGTGGAATGGGAGAGGGGAGGAAGTCTATTGTCATGCAGAGGGACATGGAAAGACTTGTCTGAAGCTTATCCCCTGCACTGGGGTCAGGTCGGGAAGGGACGGCACAGAGGTGAGCAGGAACCAACCGGCCTCTCTGTGGTGAGGCGGGCCCCGAGGCAGGCGTGGGGGTGATGGCTGGAAGTGGGATGGCGCGTGAGTTGGCACCAGCCAGCGGTGGAGGCAGAGACTCAGAGGTCAGGGATCACTCTCTCTGTCTCTGTCTCTCTCTCTCTCCCTCAGGGAGCTGAGGAGAGTAAGGTGGCGCCCCCTGCCCACCTCGCCTACCTCTCCATGGGCCCTTCTTTCTCTGGCCGCTCCGGGAGCCCTGCGGGCTTGGGTTCAACCCCCCACACACCGCACAGGCCAAGGGCGCATGCGCGACCGCCGGGGCCTAGGGCTGGCCTCGGGGGGGGGGGGGTCCTCAGTGAAGGCCCCGCCCTCCCTCCAGGCTCTGACCCAGCTGCAGCTCTTCCATCGCCGCCCTTCTGGACTCGGCTTCAGCTGTCTCCCTCCCCTCCCCCACTCCCACTCAGCTTGCAGGCCGCTTCCCTGCCTTGAAAGCATGGCTCTGGCCCTGAGGGCCACAGACCTACTGGGCTTCAAGCTCAAGGCTCTGCCTGGGCCTGCTGCTTCGGCCAGGGGCTCATTTTTTCCTGGAAAGACAAAACCATGGCCTCACCCCACGCCTGCACTTTGCCACGGCAGGCAGCCCAGATGTAGGAAAGGCTCTGTGGAGTCAGAAGTGCCGAGACAGGCCGATGGCACCAGAGGGTTTGGGGGTCAGGGCGCAACTGGGCTAGCCCCTCCTCCCGGGAGTCGGGGAGGCCCGGCCTTCCTAGTGCCCAGGCCACGGCTCCGGGGAGAAACCCGCCATGGAGGGCACGCGGGAGGCCCTCTGCCTGAGGTGGCAGGTGTCACGCCAGGGCCACTGCAAGCCTGGCTCGGCTTGCCTGCTTTCTCCAAAGGAGGCTGGCCGACCAGCCGAACCTGGCACCTGGGCCAGGCCCCTTCCAAGGGGACGAGTTCCAGAGGATAGAGCCCTGGGGGCGGCTGCCAAGTCTCCTGGGGCGTGTGCTGGGCCCCCGTCAGAGGAGGAAGCAGCCTGGTAAACGGTGTGCCAGGCCTGAGATCTGGAGGCCTCCCACAGCCGGGTCCCTGTCCTGCCCAGGCCCCCCGAGGGAGGACGATGGTCGGCAGTGGCGAGCGGGGTGGGGCTGGCGCCGAGCCTGCCCTTGGATGCCCCGGGGAAGGGCGCCGGGGGATGGGATGCCCCTGGCCAGGTCTGAGGGACCGACCCAGCTCGGGGCTGTCGGGGGCAGAGAGAGAACCCCCCTCCGCCCTTTCCCTTCAGGTTCTTAGGGCTGGCCAAATCCTTCCCAAGACAGCTTGTCTGGAGAAAATCAGACCCAGCTGAAGAACATGTGTCCATGGGGGAAACCCGGGAAACTGAGTCTCCCCACACAATAGCAGAGATTCTCATCTTGCATCCTCTCCTGAGCTAATGACAAAGGTGGATGTCCCGGGTGGGCCTGTGGAATGGGAGAGGGGAGGAAGTCTATTGTCATGCAGAGGGACATGGAAAGACTTGTCTGAAGCTTATCCCCTGCACTGGGGTCAGGTCGGGAAGGGACGGCACAGAGGTGAGCAGGAACCAACCGGCCTCTCTGTGGTGAGGCGGGCCCCGAGGCAGGCGTGGGGGTGATGGCTGGAAGTGGGATGGCGCGTGAGTTGGCACCAGCCAGCGGTGGAGGCAGAGACTCAGAGGTCAGGGATCACTCTCTCTGTCTCTGTCTCTCTCTCTCTCCCTCAGGAGCTGAGGAGAGTAAGGTGGCGCCCCCTGCCCACCTCGCCTACCTCTCCATGGGCCCTTCTTTCTCTGGCCGCTCCGGGAGCCCTGCGGGCTTGGGTTCAACCCCCCACACACCGCACAGGCCAAGGGCGCATGCGCGACCGCCGGGGCCTAGGGCTGGCCTGGGGGGGGGGGTCCTCAGTGAAGGCCCCGCCCTCCCTCCAGGCTCTGACCCAGCTGCAGCTCTTCCATCGCCGCCCTTCTGGACTCGGCTTCAGCTGTCTCCCTCCCCTCCCCCACTCCCACTCAGCTTGCAGGCCGCTTCCCTGCCTTGAAAGCATGGCTCTGGCCCTGAGGGCCACAGACCTACTGGGCTTCAAGCTCAAGGCTCTGCCTGGGCCTGCTGCTTCGGCCAGGGGCTCATTTTTTCCTGGAAAGACAAAACCATGGCCTCACCCCACGCCTGCACTTTGCCACGGCAGGCAGCCCAGATGTAGGAAAGGCTCTGTGGAGTCAGAAGTGCCGAGACAGGCCGATGGCACCAGAGGGTTTGGGGGTCAGGGCGCAACTGGGC